>NC_054549.1:38229762-38504762 GCF_017654505.1 Polyodon spathula | reverse complement strand
TTGACTGAGGATCGAACCCTGTCTGTCTGTCTGTCTGTCTGTCTGTCTGTGCCAAAAGAGCAGACAGACACATCCTTATTTCTAGTAACTTAACTCAGACAGCAGACTTATTGGATTGGTGATTTAATTCCCGACTCCTCCCCTGAAAAACCATAAATCTCTAGTAAAATCTCTAGAAAAACCATACATCTCTAGCAGCTACAGCTTATTAGCATTGATTAATAAAGCCCTGGACTGATGAACTGAGCAAGAGGTCAGGAAAGGTCAAACGTGTACTTACTCTGTAAACAAACAAACAAACAAACAAACAAACATGTAGGTCAATGGATGTGTGGATGAATAGATGAATAGATGAGTAGATGAATGGATGTGGATGAATGGAGGTGTGAATGAATGGATGAATGGATTGATGAATGGAGGTGTGGATGAATGGATGAATGGATTGATGAATGGAGGTGTGGATGAATGGATGAATGGATTGATGAATGGAGGTGTGGATGAATGGATGAATGGATTGATGAATGGAGGTGTGGATGAATGGATTGATGAATGGAGGTGTGGATGAATGGAGGTGTGAATGAATGGATGAATGGATTGATGAATGGAGGTGTGGATGAATGGAGGTATGAATGAATGGATGAATGGATTGATGAATGGAGGTGTGGATGAATGGATGAATGGATGTGGATGAATGGAGGTGTGAATGAATGGATGAATGGATTGATGAATGGAGGTGTGGATGAATGGATGAATGGATGAATGATGATGAATGGAGGTGTGAATGAATGGATGAATGGATTGATGGATGGAGGTGTGGATGAATGGATGGATGAATGGATGTGGATGAATGGAGGTGTGGATGAATGGATGAATGGATTGATGAATGGAGGTGTGGATGAATGGATGTGGATGAATGGATGGATGAATGGAGGTATGAATGAATGGATGAATGGATTGATGAATGGAGGTGTGGATGAATGGATGAATGGATTGATGAATGGAGGTGTGGATGAATGGATGAATGGATTGATGAATGGAGGTGTGGATGAATGGATGAATGGATTGATGAATGGAGGTGTGGATGAATGGATGAATGGATTGATGAATGGAGGTGTGGATGAATGGAGGTGTGAATGAATGGATGAATGGATTGATGAATGGAGGTGTGGATGAATGGATGAATGGATGTGGATGAATGGAGGTGTGAATGAATGGATGAATGGATTGATGAATGGAGGTGTGAATGAATGGAGGTGTGAATGAATGGATGAATGGATTGATGAATGGAGGTGTGAATGAATGGATGAATGGATTGATGAATGGAGGTGTGGATGAATGGAGGTATGAATGAATGGATGAATGGATTGATGAATGGAGGTGTGGATGAATGGATGAGTAGATGAATGGATGTGGATGAATGGAGGTGTGAATGAATGGATGAATGGATTGATGAATGGAGGTGTGGATGAATGGATGAGTAGATGAATGGATGTGGATGAATGGAGGTGTGAATGAATGGATGAATGGATTGATGAATGGAGGTGCGGATGAATGGATGAATGGATGAGTAGATGAATGGATGTGGATGAATGGAGGTGCGAATGAATGGATGAATGGATTGATGAATGGAGGTGTGGATGAATGGAGGTATGAATGAATGGATGAATGGATTGATGAATGGAGGTGTGGATGAATGGATGAGTAGATGAATGGATGTGATTGATGAATGGAGGTGTGAATGAATGGATGAATGGATTGATGAATGGAGGTGTGGATGAATGGAGGTGTGGATGAATGGATGAATGGATTGATGAATGGAGGTGTGGATGAATGGATGAATGAATGGATGAATGGATTGATGAATGGAGGTGTGGATGAATGGATGAATGGATTGATGAATGGAGGTGTGGATGAATGGATGAATGGATTGATGAATGGAGGTGTGGATGAATGGATGAATGGATTGATGAATGGAGGTGTGGATGAATGGATGAATGGATTGATGAATGGAGGTGTGGATGAATGGATGAATGGATTGATGAATGGAGGTGTGGATGAATGGATGAATGAATGGATGAATGGAATGGATGAATGGATGTGGATGAATGGAGGTGTGGATGAATGGATGAATGGATTGATGAATGGAGATGAATGGATGAATGGATGAGTGAATGGAGGTGTGGATGAATGGAGGTATGAATGAATGGATGAATGGATTGATGAATGGAGGTGTGAATGAATGGATGAATGGATTGATGAATGGAGGTGTGGATGAATGGATGAGTAGATGAATGGATGTGGATGAATGGAGGTGTGAATGAATGGATGAATGGATTGATGAATGGAGGTGTGGATGAATGGATGAATGGATGAGTAGATGAATGGATTGGATGAATGGAGGTGTGAATGAATGGATGAATGCAGGAGGGGACAAATGGATAGCCTTCACCCTCACACACTCCCACAGGGCTGTCCTGTCCCCTGGAGTGATGCATGTGTCTCTGTGATGATTGGTGTGAGTGATGCGCATGTCTCAGTGATGATTGGTATTGACATGCTGTTAATGTCTGCATCAGTGTCTCTGCCTGCAATGCATTAGCACTAATGGGCTCATCAACATTTAATAAGTGCTGCTTGCCTTTAACAGGTGGCTGATTTGCAGGCTCTGGGACTTCTTTCATTCTTTCTAAACAATAATTATATCCCCACCAGCACCACTTCTAATCAGCACACTGAAGAAGGCAAGGGCCTGTCTGCATGTCTCAGTTGCAACGGCACTGAGGTCGAAGACGAAACCCCTTACAGCTCTTTGGAAACTTTTCTAAAATGCTGTTGTTTTTGTTTTCTGGTTCTTACGTCCTTGCCCGCGAGGCCCCTGTCTCCAGTGTGCCCCCTCTCTCCATGATCCCCCTTCTCTCCCTTCTGTCCCGGGGCGCCAGCCTCTCCAACAGTCTGCAAATCCGTCTTGCTTAGAATCTCCTTCAGCAAGGAGACCTGAAACAAGAAACAGAGGGGCTGCGATACTGCGATACTGCTGTGAGAGGTGCCAGCACTAACATGAGACCTACCAGGACTGCGATACTGCTGTGCGAGGTGCCAGCATTAACACGAGACCTACCAGGACTGCGATACTGCTGTGCGAGGTGCCAGCATTAACACGAGACCTACCAGGACTGCTATACTGCTGTGAGAGGTGCCAGCATTAACACGAGACCTACCAGGACTGCGATACTGCTGTGCGAGGTGCCAGCATTAACACGAGACCTACCAGGACTGCGATACTGCTGTGCGAGGTGCCAGCATTAACACGAGACCTACCAGGACTGCGATACTGCTTTGCGAGGTGCCAGCATTAACACGAGACCTACCAGGACTGCGATACTGCTGTGCGAGGTGCCAGCATTAACACGAGACCTACCAGGACTGCGATACTGCTGTGCGAGGTGCCAGCATTAACACGAGACCTACCAGGACTGCGATACTGCTGTGCGAGGTGCCAGCATTAACACGAGACCTACCAGGACTGCGATACTGCTGTGCGAGGTGCCAGCATTAACACGAGACCTACCAGGACTGCGATACTGCTGTGCGAGGTGCCAGCATTAACACGAGACCTACCAGGACTGCGATACTGCTGTGCGAGGTGCCAGCATTAACACGAGACCTACCAGGACTGCGATACTGCTGTGCGAGGTGCCAGCATTAACACGAGACCTACCAGGACTGCGATACTGCTGTGCGAGGTGCCAGCATTAACACGAGACCTACCAGGACTGCGATACTGCTGTGCGAGGTGCCAGCATTAACACGAGACCTACCAGGACTGCGATACTGCTGTGCGAGGTGCCAGCATTAACACGAGACCTACCAGGACTGCGATACTGCTGTGCGAGGTGCCAGCATTAACACGAGACCTACCAGGACTGCGATACTGCTGTGCGAGGTGCCAGCATTAACACGAGACCTACCAGGACTGCGATACTGCTGTGCGAGGTGCCAGCATTAACACGAGACCTACCAGGACTGCGATACTGCTGTGCGAGGTGCCAGCATTAACACGAGACCTACCAGGACTGCGATACTGCTGTGCGAGGTGCCAGCATTAACATGAGACCTACCAGGACTGCAATACTGCTGTGCGAGGTGCCAGCATTAACATGAGAGCTACCGGGGCTGTACTGCTTAGTACATGATCAACGGGTCACACAGATATGGTCAAAATGTCCAGTACGTCTTATCCTGTACACAGACGTCATCCCAGTCAAACAAAATACAACAATACGCTCAAGTTAAAAAAAAACACTTTATTTTTAAAAGTAGCTATTTCTTATTCTGAGCTTCTGCATCAGATGATTACCTCCACTCAACATGTTAACTGATAATAATACTCCTTACCTCGATGCCAAAGGAAGACAGCGCTTTCTTAATATCCTGAAAACAAAAAGGAAAAGGAGAAGTCAAAGCTCTGTAAAGCATTGTCACATAGCCAGCAGAGAGAGGATCCTTCCTGCTGCATAATGTTGCCATGCTTACAGACTCACAGCAGAGAGAGGATCCTTCCTGCTGCATAGTGTTGCCATGCTTACAGACTCACAGCAGAGAGAGGATCCTTCCTGCTGCATAGTGTTGCCATGCTTACAGACTCACAGCAGAGAGAGGATCCTTCCTGCTGCATAGTGTTGCCATGCTTACAGACTCACAGCAGAGAGAGGATCCTTCCTGCTGCATAGTGTTGCCATGCTTACAGACTCACAGCAGAGAGAGGATCCTTCCTGCTGCATAGTGTTGCCATGCTTACAGACTCACAGCAGAGAGAGGATCCTTCCTGCTGCATAGTGTTGCCATGCTTACAGACTCACAGCAGAGAGAGGATCCTTCCTGCTGCATAGTGTTGCCATGCTTACAGACTCACAGCAGAGAGAGGATCCTTCCTGCTGCATAGTGTTGCCATGCTTACAGACTCACAGCAGAGAGAGGATCCTTCCTGCTGCATAGTGTTGCCATGCTTACAGACTCACAGCAGAGAGAGGATCCTTCCTGCTGCATAGTGTTGCCATGCTTACAGACTCACAGCAGAGAGAGGATCCTTCCTGCTGCATAGTGTTGCCATGCTTACAGACTCACAGCAGAGAGAGGATCCTTCCTGCTGCATAGTGTTGCCATGCTTACAGACTCACAGCAGAGAGAGGATCCTTCCTGCTGCATAGTGTTGCCATGCTTACAGACTCACAGCAGAGAGAGGATCCTTCCTGCTGCATAGTGTTGCCATGCTTACAGACTCACAGCAGAGAGAGGATCCTTCCTGCTGCATAGTGTTGCCATGCTTACAGACTCACAGCAGAGAGAGGATCCTTCCTGCTGCATAGTGTTGCCATGCTTACAGACTCACAGCAGAGAGAGGATCCTTCCTGCTGCATAGTGTTGCCATGCTTACAGACTCACAGCAGAGAGAGGATCCTTCCTGCTGCATAGTGTTGCCATGCTTACAGACTCACAGCAGAGAGAGGATCCTTCCTGCTGCATAGTGTTGCCATGCTTACAGACTCACAGCAGAGAGAGGATCCTTCCTGCTGCATAGTGTTGCCATGCTTACAGACTCACAGCAGAGAGAGGATCCTTCCTGCTGCATAGTGTTGCCATGCTTACAGACTCACAGCAGAGAGAGGATCCTTCCTGCTGCATAGTGTTGCCATGCTTACAGACTCACAGCAGAGAGAGGATCCTTCCTGCTGCATAGTGTTGCCATGCTTACAGACTCACAGCAGAGAGAGGATCCTTCCTGCTGCATAGTGTTGCCATGCTTACAGACTCACAGCAGAGAGAGGATCCTTCCTGCTGCATAGTGTTGCCATGCTTACAGACTCACAGCAGAGAGAGGATCCTTCCTGCTGCATAGTGTTGCCATGCTTACAGACTCACAGCAGAGAGAGGATCCTTCCTGCTGCATAGTGTTGCCATGCTTACAGACTCACAGCAGAGAGAGGATCCTTCCTGCTGCATAGTGTTGCCATGCTTACAGACTCACAGCAGAGAGAGGATCCTTCCTGCTGCATAGTGTTGCCATGCTTACAGACTCACAGCAGAGAGAGGATCCTTCCTGCTGCATAGTGTTGCCATGCTTACAGACTCACAGCAGAGGGAGGATCCTTCCTGCTGCATAGTGTTGCCATGCTTACAGACTCACAGCAGAGAGAGGATCCTTCCTGCTGCATAGTGTTGCCATGCTTACAGACTCACAGCAGGGGGCTCTTTTATAGATCTAAACAGCGACTACTGATCACCAGGGCTTTTATTCTGAGGACCTCAATTAAACAACCACAAATCCCTGCAGTGCTCTAACTGGAGTGCAACGTAGCCAGCGACCTAATGACACGCGCTGTCCTTGCACGCTGCTACACTAAAACCCTTCCAGTGACACACGCTGTCCTTGCACGCTGCTACACTAAAACCCTTCCAGTGACACGCGCTGTCCTTGCACGCTGCTACACTAAAACCCTTCCAGTGACACGCGCTGTCCTTGCACGCTGCTCACACTAAAACCCTTCCAGTGACACGCGCTGTCCTTGCACGCTGCTACACTAAAACCCTTCCAGTGACACGCGCTGTCCTTGCACGCTGCTACACTAAAACCCTTCCAGTGACACGCGCTGTCCTTGCACGCTGCTACACTAAAACCCTTCCAGTGACACGCGCTGTCCTTGCACGCTGCTGCACTAAAACCCTTCCAGTGACACGCGCTGTCCTTGCACGCTGCTGCACTAAAACCCTTCCAGTGACACGCGCTGTCCTTGCACGCTGCTGCACTAAAACCCTTCCAGTGACACGCGCTGTCCTTGCACGCTGCTGCACTAAAACCCTTCCAGTGACACGCGCTGTCCTTGCACGCTGCTGCACTAAAACCCTTCCAGTGACACGCGCTGTCCTTGCACGCTGCTGCACTAAAACCCTTCCAGTGACACGCGCTGTCCTTGCACGCTGCTGCACTAAAACCCTTCCAGTGACACGCGCTGTCCTTGCACGCTGCTACACTAAAACCCTTCCAGTGACACGCGCTGTCCTTGCACGCTGCTACACTAAAACCCTTCCAGTGACACGCGCTGTCCTCGCACGCTGCTACACTAAAACCCTTCCAGTGACACGCGCTGTCCTTGCACGCTGCTACACTAAAACCCTTCCAGTGACACGCGCTGTCCTTGCACGCTGCTACACTAAAACCCTTCCAGTGACACGCGCTGTCCTTGCACGCTGCTACACTAAAACCCTTCCAGTGACACGCGCTGTCCTTGCACGCTGCTACACTAAAACCCTTCCAGTGACACGCGCTGTCCTTGCACGCTGCTACACTAAAACCCTTCCAGTGACACGCGCTGTCCTTGCACGCTGCTACACTAAAACCCTTCCAGTGACACGCGCTGTCCTTGCACGCTGCTACACTAAAACCCTTCCAGTGACACGCGCTGTCCTTGCACGCTGCTACACTAAAACCCTTCCAGTGACACGCGCTGTCCTTGCACGCTGCTACACTAAAACCCTTCCAGTGACACGCGCTGTCCTCGCACGCTGCTACACTAAAACCCTTCCAGTGACACGCGCTGTCCTTGCACGCTGCTGCACTAAAACCCTTCCAGTGACACGCGCTGTCCTTGCACGCTGCTACACTAAAACCCTTCCAGTGACACGCGCTGTCCTTGCACGCTGCTACACTAAAACCCTTCCAGTGACACGCGCTGTCCTTGCACGCTGCTGCACTAAAACCCTTCCAGTGACACGCGCTGTCCTTGCACGCTGCTGCACTAAAACCCTTCCAGTGACACGCGCTGTCCTTGCACGCTGCTGCACTAAAACCCTTCCAGTGACACGCGCTGTCCTTGCACGCTGCTACACTAAAACCCTTCCAGTGACACGCGCTGTCCTTGCACGCTGCTACACTAAAACCCTTCCAGTGACACGCGCTGTCCTTGCACGCTGCTGCACTAAAACCCTTCCAGTGACACGCGCTGTCCTTGCACGCTGCTACACTAAAACCCTTCCAGTGACACGCGCTGTCCTTGCACGCTGCTACACTAAAACCCTTCCAGTGACACGCGCTGTCCTTGCACGCTGCTACACTAAAACCCTTCCAGTGACACGCGCTGTCCTTGCACGCTGCTACACTAAAACCCTTCCAGTGACACGCGCTGTCCTTGCACGCTGCTGCACTAAAACCCTTCCAGTGACACGCGCTGTCCTTGCACGCTGCTGCACTAAAACCCTTCCAGTGACACGCGCTGTCCTTGCACGCTGCTACACTAACCCAACCCTTCTGTTTGTATTTGTTTTGTGATGAAAAAGGGAAGAATCTAATTAAATTATTAAAATATTACAGAAGATTCACAATTATGAAAAATCTCTTGTACCGCTGGTTCTCCGTTCCGGCCAGGCCTCCCATCCTCCCCGGGATCTCCCTGTCACAACAAGAGAAGCAGCTTTAGAGAAACACAGAACATGAACACCTTGAGATAACTCACACAGCACAGGGGGAAACAGCCATTCAAACACACTGAATATTTCACCTTCAAGAATAGAACACATTCAACAGAACATATTCAATAGAACAGAACACATTCAACAGAACAGAACACACTAAAAAGATAGGAAGAAGAGGCGGCCCCCCAGGGTTCACCCCATCATAGATCACCCTGGTAAGGGGATCTAATTAAACAAGACTGATTCTAATTGGATAAGAACATAAGGAATCTAATTGGATAAGAACATAAGGAATCTAATTAGATAAGAACATTAGACATATATGGTTGTACTTTGAAAGTGCTGAACCTGCCTTCAACATTCATTTTCATATGGAAGTACTGCTAGATAAATACGACTCACTGTGTCTCCTTTGGCTCCAGTTGCCCCCACCTGTCCCTGTTGAGGGGGAAGAGAAAGAACCATTAGAGGCACACTCAGCTCCAAGTATGCCTGGACATAGGGCCTGTGAACAATCACGAAGTCAATGAAAAAAGAAAGGAGGAATGAGACTTACCCTGGGGCCGCTGGCTCCGGGTATTCCAGGGACACCCTGTCCGGGAGGAGCACAGCACATTAGAAGCTGCGCTGCTGCACGATGTCAATGCAAATGATCTGATTGAAACTCTCTAACTCTGAGTTATAGCCATGTAAACATGTGGATAAAGGAGGAGCTGGGAGATAGCAGAGATCGCTAACAGCTTCAGTAATGCTTGTTAAATGCCTGACCCTGCTTAAAAAGGGAAGAGTACTGTTTGATTTTAAATTCTGTGTTTATTTGTTATAAATAAAAGTGAACTTCATTTTTAAAATTCGCTTTTGACTGCCTGACCATTCTGTCACATTCCTCTTCAAAGAAGCATTTACTGTATCTAATCTCCTTGTGGAGAGAATCCCAGTGCAGCAATTCTAGCTGGGAATTATAGACCGGTGTCATTACCCAACATTGACTACAAGCTGCTTACGAAAGTCTGATGAGCTTTTTAAACAACACACACAATAAACCAAGGGGGCAAATGTTTTTGCTAATGCTTTTATACTGAGCAGACACTAAAGAAGAGGTCACTCACGGGGGTTCCTGGAGGCCCTGGGGGTCCGGGGATAGCTGTGACCTCCTGTCCTTTCATGTAGACCACCTGTGAGACACACAAACACATTACTAAATATGTTACTTTGTTTACAGTGGCATCCTAATTGCTTTGCATATGTCTCTTACTATTCACTTCGTAAGAACATCTAATAACAATATTGAACAGCAAGAGGCATCGCTCGTCCGGTCCCTAGTAACGGATTCATATCAAAGCTTCGTCAAGTCGGGTCTTAAAAGATCCCAGCGATTCAGCCTCAACAGAGTGGCTCAGCAGCCCATTCTGAGAGGTTCTGGGTTACGCGACTCCAATCTGAAGTTATTACAAATGTTCTCTAAATCTGCCAGTCTTTGAACCTGCATTCAGCTTGACTGGCGAAATTCGAACTGGCAGCCTTCCTCATCCATTCCCATCAGGATCAATGAACGTAAACACTGTTTGAGCCACAACACTGAGGAGCACGTCTCGTAGAGCTTACCTGTCCTGGGGGACCAGGATTGCCAGGGACCCCTGGGGGTCCAACTGGGCCAATAGAGCCAGCCAGACCCAGCTCCCCCCTCTCCCCCTTCACTCCATCCCGGCCCTGAACAAACAAGAGACAGAGATCAAAACAAATGCATTTTTGTATTGGAGCACAAGCTTAGAGAAGATGCCCCTCAATACTGTAAGACTGCTACATATTAAATAGTGTAAAGAGAGAGGTAAGATAT
This sequence comes from Polyodon spathula, assembly GCF_017654505.1. Taxonomy (NCBI): domain Eukaryota; kingdom Metazoa; phylum Chordata; class Actinopteri; order Acipenseriformes; family Polyodontidae; genus Polyodon; species Polyodon spathula. Next base: position 38,494,459 of record NC_054549.1, on the reverse strand, counting down.
AAGCTGAGACCCCCTCCATGAGAGGTCACCGGATCAGGTGAAAATCAGCCTGTATCATAATAACAACAACAATAAGGATACTTTTAATGTGACACCATTTCAATCTGTTACAAACTATTTAATACCAGCCCTCTGCTACAAACTATCTGATACAAAGACATTTCAGAGGGCTGGATCGCATCAATATCAGAGTCTACTATATAAAGACATTTCAGAGGACTAGATCACATCAATATCAGAGTCTACTATATAAAGACATTTCAGAGGGCTGGATCGCATCAATATCAGAGTCTACTATATAAAGACATTTCAGAGGACTAGATCACATCAATATCAGAGTCTACTATATAAAGACATTTCAGAGGGCTGGATCGCATCAATATCAGAGTCTACTATATAAAGACATTTCAGAGGGCTGGATCGCATCAATATCAGAGTCTACTATATAAAGACATTTCAGAGGGCTGGATCGCATCAATATCAGGTCTACTATATAAAGACATTTCAGAGGGCTAGATCACATCAATATCAGCGTCTAGTGCTGTATATTATAAAGACATTTCAGAGGGCTGGATCGCATCAATATCAGGGTCTACTATATAAAGACATTTCAGAGGGCTGGATCGCATCAATATCAGGGTCTAGTGCTATATAAAGACATTTCAGAGGGCTGGATCGCATCAATATCAGAGTCTACTATATAAAGACATTTCAGAGGGCTGGATCACATCAATATCAGGTCTAGTGCTGTATATTATAAAGACATTTCAGAGGGCTGGATCTCATCAATATCAGGGTCTAGTGCTGTATATTATAAAGACATTTCAGAGGGCTGGATCTCATCAGTATCAGGGTCTAGTGCTGTATATTATAAAGACATTTCAGAGGGCTGGATCTCATCAATATCAGAGTCTACTATATAAAGACATTTCAGAGGGCTGGATCGCATCAATATCAGAGTCTACTATATAAAGACATTTCAGAGGGCTGGATCGCATCAATATCAGAGTCTACTATATAAAGACATTTCAGAGGGCTGGATCGCATCAATATCAGGGTCTAGTGCTGTATATTATAAAGACATTTCAGAGGGCTGGATCTCATCAATATCAGGGTCTAGTGCTGTATATTATAAAGACATTTCAGAGGGCTGGATCTCATCAATATCAGAGTCTACTATATAAAGACATTTCAGAGGGCTGGATCGCATCAATATCAGAGTCTACTATATAAAGACATTTCAGAGGGCTGGATCGCATCAATATCAGGGTCTAGTGCTGTATATTATAAAGACATTTCAGAGGGCTGGATCGCATCAATATCAGGGTCTAGTGCTGTATATTATAAAGACATTTCAGAGGGCTGGATCTCATCAATATCAGGGTCTAGTGCTGTATATTATAAAGACATTTCAGAGGGCTGGATCTCATCAATATCAGGGTCTAGTGCTGTATATTATAAAGACATTTCAGAGGGCTGGATCTCATCAATATCAGGGTCTAGTGCTGTATATTATAAAGACATTTCAGAGGGCTGGATCGCATCAATATCAGGGTCTAGTGCTACTATTATAAAGACATTTCAGAGGGCTGGATCGCATCAATATCAGGGTCTAGTGCTGTATATATAAAGACATTTCAGAGGGCTGGATCGCATCAATATCAGTCTAGTCTACTATATAAAGACATTTCAGAGGGCTGGATCGCATCAATATCAGGGTCTAGTGCTGTATATTATAAAGACATTTCAGAGGGCTGTGTCTCATCAATATCAGGGTCTAGTGCTGTATATTATAAAGACATTTCAGAGGGCTGTGTCTCATCAGTATCAGGGTCTAGTGCTGTATATTATAAAGACATTTCAGAGGGCTGGATCTCATCAATATCAGGGTCTAGTGCTGTATATTATAAAGACATTTCAGAGGGCTGTGTCTCATCAATATCAGGGTCTAGTGCTGTATATTATAAAGACATTTCAGAGGGCTGTGTCTCATCAATATCAGGGTCTAGTGCTGTATATTATAAAGACATTTCAGAGGGCTGGATCTCATCAATATCAGGGTCTAGTGCTGTATATTATAAAGACATTTCAGAGGGCTGGATCTCATCAATATCAGGGTCTAGTGCTGTATATTATAAAGACATTTCAGAGGGCTGGATCTCATCAATATCAGGGTCTAGTGCTGTATATTATAAAGACATTTCAGAGGGCTGGATCTCATCAATATCAGGGTCTAGTGCTGTATATTATAAAGACATTTCAGAGGGCTGGATCTCATCAACATCAGGGTCTAGTGCTGTATATTATAAAGACATTTCAGAGGGCTGTGTCTCATCAATATCAGGGTCTAGTGCTGTATATTACAAAGACATTTCAGAGGGCTGGATCACATCAATATCAGGGTCTACTATATAATATTTCTATATATTAAAGAGATACTCACATCTCTCCCAGCTGCTCCAGATTCTCCCTTCTCTCCCTGCAAAGAAAGCTTTTAGCGGTTACTCTTTGGCACATATTGGGTGCAGCTGAAAAAGAGACAGAGTCAGACCAAACCAAGACAAACTGTTCCATTCATCTGCAAAGATTTACTTATTTTATTTTAAATACTGACATTTGCAGAGATGCAACACAAAGAGAAAAGCGTTCCTAATTCCTCAAAATCATGTGGGTTTGGGAAGTCGAATCCCCCCCCCCCCCGTCAATTTGTGTTTTCATCCAGAAACGTGACCCACCTTTCTGCCATCCTCGCCTGGGGTCCCATCCACCCCCTGGGGAGACACAAACGAAACAAACACAGTCAGGCAGAGCCCCTTCACTGGACAGGAGGCTCATGACAATAACAGCAGCAAGGAGAATGCTTTATTGACAGGGCAGTTTAATCAGGATGTTTCGTAACTCACACTCTTTCCAGGTATTCCTGGCTTTCCATCCTCTCCTGCGTTACCCTGGGATTGTAAAACACACAGCAGATCAAATGAATGAAATTAATAACTAATAAAAGGTGTACAAGGCAGGTGCCCAGGTGCCCAGGTGTACTCACAGGCAAGCCCAAAGTCCCAGGGAGTCCAATTGGCCCTGCAGGACCCTCCCCCCCCCTCGCTCCTGGCAGACCCTGACAGAGACACAGGGAGGAAGGGGTTAACAGCGAGAGGTACAGGTCCTCACTGACAGCACTGCAGGTCATTGCTGAAATACACACAGAATCTCACACGGTAGATCAGTGGCTTTAAAAATCAGATCTCACAGCAGAATGAAAGCGAGACTCACATCTCGACCGGGATCTCCCTGCTTCCCCTGGTCACCCTGAAAGAGAAAGAGAGGAAAAGAAAGGTCACAACCGAGTCTGAAAAACAAAGATCTTAAGGGCTATTGTTATTCCTGAAGGTACAACATGCAAGCCTTTAGCACATAATACAACAGTGTACCCCAGTGTCACTTCACCACAATGTACTTCACCCCCCCCCTCACCCCCCCAAGCAGTCCTCACTCTTTGGCCTGGGGGTCCGCCAGCTCCTGGTTTCCCGTCCAGTCCATTCCTACCATCCTGACCTGGGGCTCCGCGATCACCCTGCGGAGAGGAACGCACACTGATCAGGACCCCTGCCATTGCCAAGAGCAACACCGACCATCCAGGCTCATCGCAGGTCACAGCTTTCATTCAAACAGCGTGCTTCAGCCTAGCTCTCTCCATCGCTTTTACTCTCTTTCTTCCTCTCTCCCCCCAACCTGGTATTAAGAATAACATCCCTCCCCATTATATATCTGTAACAAATGAATGCACTTTCCCGTCACCATCACCAGTGTTGTGATACAGAGCCCATCTCTTCAATGTTAGTTTGTTTGAATATCCGCCACAGCTTTCTCTCGCCTGCCAAATCAGTCTTTTATTGTTTTTATTTGATATAGTTTTTATTGTGCAGTTACACAACGCTTCCTCTAGTTTCACCTGACGGAAATGCAGTCAAAACAAAGCGAACGAGACAAGCTAGGGTAGCAGTTAACCATTTAACAGTTTTAGGTACTGTGATGTACTTTTTTTTCTGCATTTTCACTTTGCAAGTGCATCGTGACATTAGGATGCTGTTTTAACTCTGGAAACCGTGTTGATGTTTGTTCATTTAATCTTTTTCTCGATTGCATTGCCTTTTACGTTTTCTGCAGTTCAGTTCTGATTTCATTTTTATGATGGGTCGTTAACATGGAATTTTACACTCTGCTGCTGCAATACGCACTAGATTTAAAAGCATGTCCTGTATTACAGTCCATGTGTCGTCTCTTTAGGCAAGTGATATTTTCAGAATCATATCGTTCTGAATTAAAATACTACTTCTGTTGAAAATATAGTACTGTACCAACAAAACCAATACAGTGCATCTAAAATGGAAGCCTACTTCACAGTGTTATTTTTGAAGTCACAGTGCTAAACACAGCTGAAGTTTCAGATATGTATTTTTGACATTGTCACAGTGTTTTTACCCCTCGCTGAAGTCAAAACCCCTCGCTGAAGTCACAGTGGTTGGACCCCTCGCTGAAGTCACAGTGTTATTTACCCCTCGCTGAAGTCACACGCGTTTACCCCTCGCTGAAGTCACAGTGTTATTTACCCCTCGCTGAAGTCACAGTGTTATTTACCCCTCGCTGAAGTCACAGTGTTATTTACCCCTCGCTGAAGTCACAGTGCTACTTACCCCTCGCTGAAGTCACAGTGTTATTTACCCCTCGCTGAAGTCACAGTGTTATTTACCCCTCGCTGAAGTCACAGTGTTATTGAACTCTCGCTGAAGTCACAGTGTTCTGGGGTCGGTCATGCGAGTGCTGACTGTATATGGTGATTAGACTGTAGTCCGGCACTCAGCAAATGATCAGATTGGCTATTGCAGAGGCTCTGTGCCCGCCCTGTTGTGCTTCATCCCACTGGGAATCTGGAGTTTTGGGAACAGGATCCGGTAGAATGAAGGACAGCAGGAGTGGCCAATAAGCAGCGATGGCAATCCCTTCATTGGTACAGTGTTCAAATGCACTACTTCTTGCCACCCTCATCCCTGGGAACTCTCCTTCACTAAGATGGCCGACATTAGTTTCAGCACAGGACTGCAAGCTTGTCTTCCAGCTGGAAATTGGTTCAACTGTCAGCCATGTTTGTAAAGGACTGTACAGATGATTACTTTTAAGCCCCGGGCTTTGGTTCTGTAATTCCATTCCAGCCATTGCAAGTTACTAAAATGAAAAGGCGCATGCGTATCTAATGAAGCTCCACTAAAGTGGGAATGGGAGTTTTATATACAAATCGGTTTCCTTTACTGCATGCACTGTGTAAAAATAAAGTAATAATAATAATAATGACAATAAAAACAACAGCAAGAACGGTGTCTTACGGCTTCCCCAGCGCTGCCTCGGTCCCCTTTTTCACCCTGCAATTTAGAAAGATGAAGTGAGAAAGCTGGAAGTACAGAGAGCAAGGTCCCTTCACTGGACACAGGCAAACACACACCCATTCCATCACCTTTTACTATGTTCCGTTCATTCAGAAACATCAAGCAAAATCACACTCTAGTATTAGAACGGTCACAAAGACCTCCACCAAAGGCAATAACTGAACTGATGTCTACAGACACCAGGAGAAGGAAGGAGAATGGAAGAAGTGGAATGTTTCCTTGTCTGGTTCACTTACCCTCGCTCCTGGTGGCCCTCTGGGGCCTTCAACACCCTGGAAAATAAAACAGAGACATGAATAACCCAACGCATCTAGAAAGCCCACTCTGTTTATACAGAGCAGGCTCGCTCTAACAGAGTCAGTCCAAATGATTACGTTTTGGTTAGTTTACAATCCTGGGAAAGACCTGAGCAGAAACAAGAAGAGAGTACGACACAGGGGCATTAGGCAGGAGACAAATGCAGACAATGTCGCTTTGAGAGTCTGGGGAGCCCTTACTGTTCGTACTTGCAAAGACAATTTCCAGAGACGAATAAAACAATTGCAAGGGTAGAGGAAGAAATGCAATGGAATGGAGAGTGAGACCCACCCTTTCACCTGCGAGACCAGGGGGGCCACCCTCACCCTTCACCCCTTTCGCCCCATGCTCTCCGGGGTCACCAGCATCACCCTGGAAGAGTAAAACAGAGACAGTGAAGACAGAAAGTGACATCACAGCCTATCACGCCGCACAGCAGCCTGGTTGCTGTACCACATTACCAGGGAAGTGCAGACCAGCCCAACAGACAGACGCTCGAAAGAACACCCTGTAACGTTGCAGCAAGAAAGCTAGCAGCCCAACACAATGACAAACAAAATGAACCCAAAATGAAGCTCATGTCAATCCGTTCCATTTTCATTGATCATCGATAACACTGTGTAACACAATTTTTGTTCCTGGGTAGTAAGTGTTATTTCCTAATTGCTTATGCCTCAAAAGTATAGAAAATGGCTATTATTCCCCACAAACTTTGCTTTTGTGACCAGGACAGTGATATTTCAAAATATCACTATTTCCAATGGGGAAAATGGGCAAATGTGTGTCTTTTCGTTCACATAAAGTCAGAAAAAAACAACATATGAATCCAAATTAACATGTAATTATACTAAAGTAATACAAAGATGACTACAAAAGATTTAGAAGCGAGTAGTTTTTCGAGATTTACAATTATACTGTATTTACAGTACAGTAATGTGTTAATAAAATCTAAATGAAATCCAATCCACTGCCTGGATTCATATTTCCCTAGAATGCTTTTTTCAGCTCCAAGTCTGTTATTTCATGATGTAACACAACTGACTTAAAACATGACACTTTCCCTTCCAGTAGACATCTCAACAGAACAGATAACGCTTCTTCAGGTGGGATCTCAAGTTCTGAACATTGTTGTCACTTTTGTAATATGACGTCTCGTCAGTTCTCTCTTAAGGGTTACCAATCTCTAAACTCTGTAACACACGTGTACCTTGTCTCCCTTGTGCCCCTGGATCCCTCTCTCCATATCAATCTGCAAAGAGGAGAGAACATGGAGAGAACCGTCACTAACAAGCCAGGTTCAGGCTGTGCAACTGGACTGCATGCCTGACAGTGAATTATATACTGGGGGGGGTGGACTGCATGCCTGACAGTGAATTATACACTTGGGGGGGCTGGACTGCATGCCTGACAGTGAATTATACACTTGGGGGGGTGGACTGCATGCCTGACAGTGAATTATACACTGGGGGGGCTGGACTGCATGCCTGACAGTGAATTATACACTGGGGGGGGTGGACTGCATGCCTGACAGTGAATTATACACTGGGGGGGGTGGACTGCATGCCTGACAGTGAATTATACACTGGGGGGGCTGGACTGCATGCCTGACAGTGAATTATACACTGGGGGGGCTGGACTGCATGCCTGACAGTGAATTATACACTGGGGGGGCTGGACTGCATGCCTGACAGTGAATTATACACTTGGGGGGGCTGGACTGCATGCCTGACAGTGAATTATATACTGGGGGGGCTGGACTGCATGCCTGACAGTGAATTATACACTTGGGGGGGCTGGACTGCATGCCTGACAGTGAATTATATACTTGGGGGGGCTGGACTGCATGCCTGACAGTGAATTATACACTGGGGGGGGTGGACTGCATGCCTGACAGTGAATTATACACTTGGGGGGGCTGGACTGCATGCCTGACAGTGAATTATACACTTGGGGGGGTGGACTGCATGCCTGACAGTGAATTATATACTGGGGGGGCTGGACTGCATGCCTGACAGTGAATTATACACTTGGGGGGGTGGACTGCATGCCTGACAGTGAATTATATACTGGGGGGGCTGGACTGCATGCCTGACAGTGAATTCTACTGCACCAGAGGAAAGAGCTTGCTTGTTCACTTTCTGCCTTTTATTTATGTGCGATGCCCCTGTTGTGAGCGGCGCTCTGTACAATCAGACTGCTGATCTTGTTCTTGCAATGCCTATGGATGCAGCTCAGTGCACGGGTTCCAATCCCTGGCACAACCTCTTCCAAAGATGCAATACTTTTCAACGCAATTGAATCTCTCCGGGCAAAGTGATTGAAGCCGGTACATGCTGAATTATAAAAGTAAATACAATTTGACAGCCACTGTTAAACGGGTAACAAAGGGTTAAAGCTTCCTCACCACTCTCCCGGGCAGCCCTGGCGGTCCCTGTGCACCCTGCAGAGAAAGGAAAGGGTTAAACTACGCTCTGTACGCAGTCTACAATCTCCACGCAACACACATCACAACAGTGTGCACAGGGGAGCAGTCTGATCAGAGGGGTGATGGCGATACAGGGAGGGAGGCACTGACCTGCGCTCCTCGTTCTCCTTTCAGCCCCGGCGGTCCAGGACTGCCCTGTGAACCACAAAACAGACAACATGAAGGACTTGCAACATCATACATATATCACTCAGAACAATTCTATTAGTTAATATCAATATTATAGTCTCTCCCTGTTATATTCCCTCTAATATAGACAGATAGATAGATAGATAGATAGATAGATAGATAGATAGATAGATAGATAGATAGATAAAGTTCAATTCCAATTTGAATTGTTGATAGTTTGGAACATGTATTAGATCAGTCAATAAAGAATTCAAAGTGTTCTGGAGTATTTTAGGAATAAAAGGAAACAGTATAATAAAAGTATAGCAGGTATGACCCAATCTCATGCAGATTTACACAGCACAGCTCTGCAGTATAGCAGGTATGACCCAATCTCATGCAGATTTACACAGCACAGCTCTGCAGTATAGCAGGTATGACCCAATCTCATGCAGATTTACACAGCACAGCTCTGCAGTATAGCAGGTATGACCCAATCTCATGCAGATTTACACAGCACAGCTCTGCAGTATAGCAGGTATGACCCAATCTCATGCAGATTTACACAGCACAGCTCTGCAGTATAGCAGGTATGACCCAATCCCATGCAGATTTACACAGCACAGCTCTGCAGTATAGCAGGTATGACCCAATCTCATGCAGATTTACACAGCACAGCTCTGCAGTATAGCAGGTATGACCCAATCTCATGCAGATTTACACAGCACAGCTCTGCAGTATAGCAGGTATGACCCAATCTCATGCAGATTTACACAGCACAGCTCTGCAGTATAGCAGGTATGACCCAATCTCATGCAGATTTACACAGCACAGCTCTGCAGTATAGCAGGTATGACCCAATCTCATGCAGATTTACACAGCACAACTCTGCAGTATAGCAGGTATGACCCAATCTCATGCAGATTTACACAGCACAGCTCTGCAGTATAGCAGGTATGACCCAATCTCATGCAGATTTACACAGCACAGCTCTGCAGTATAGCAGGTATGACCCAATCTCATGCAGATTTACACAGCACAGCTCTGCAGTATAGCAGGTATGACCCAATCTCATGCAGATTTACACAGCACAGCTCTGCAGTATAGCAGGTATGACCCAATCTCATGCAGATTTACACAGCACAGCTCTGCAGTATAGCAGGTATGACCCAATCTCATGCAGATTTACACAGCACAGCTCTGCAGTATAGCAGGTATGACCCAATCTCATGCAGATTTACACAGCACAGCTCTGCAGTACTAGCAGTGGACAGGTGGGGGAGAATTGGTTGAATTCTCTCTGGAGACTCTTGTTACTTCTGACTTGACTTACATTTCTGCCATGCTCTCCAGGATCTCCCATGTCTCCCTTCTCTCCAGCCCTGCCGGCCAGCCCTGGCAACCCCTGGAATACAAAACAGCCAATCAGAACGTGCCTGGAGACAGCTAACCAATCAGAGCAGAGTGCTGAGGTGAGAGCTAGCAGAGTCAGTAGTATGGACATGCCTTACAGAAATATTATTATTTTCATTTATTTATTCTATGATTGATACAGTAAGTTGATCAGTGAGAGAATGGCAGCTCTGCAAAGCAATGTGCACAAATACATCTATTCAGAGGAATATCCCAGGAATCAAATTAGAAACACGAGCGCAGGAAGGCATTGCGAGCAGTAAACCAAAAACATACCCTCTGACCTCTCTCTCCGGTTTTCCCTGGTAAACCCGACTCCCCCTGAAAACGAGACAAAACAAAAACCAGACTGAAGAACAGAAACACGTCAAACCGGAGACTTGCATTCTGCACCCTTGTCTTCTTTGTGCAACATTTACACAGTACAAAGAGCTCCCATCATTACTCAATTAGAATCAATGCATTGTGAGCTCTTACCGGCGTTCCTTCATCTCCCTTGTCTCCTTTCTCTCCCTGAAATAAAATAAATACATAAATTAAAGGCGCATTCTACTTTTTCACATACAATATACAACCGCAAGGATGAATTTAGAACGACTTAAAGAAACTTAATAAATTCAATGATAAACGTTTTGACTAGAAGTCTTTCTCAATGTCTTCAAATGTTTTGACAGAGTCGTTCTCAATGTCTTCGACTTCTGGTCGCAATGTTTGTCAATTAATTTCCTAAGTTTCATTTAATATTTCTAAGGTTGAATTTAAGGACCCAACCATTGCCAGTGATGTAACATGATTCCAATGATCTGCAGTGGCAATGCAGACAGTGTCCCTGCAGTGCCCCGGTGATCTGCAGTGGCAATGCAGACAGTGTCCCTGCAGTGCCCCGGTGATCTGCAGTGGCAATGCAGACAGTGTCCCTGCAGTGCCCCGGTGATCTGCAGTGGCAATGCAGACAGTGTCCCTGCAGTGCCCCGGTGATCTGCAGTGGCAATGCAGACAGTGTCCCTGCAGTGCCCCGGTGATCTGCAGTGGCAATGCAGACAGTGTCCCTGCAGTGCCCCGGTGATCTGCAGTGGCAATGCAGACAGTGTCCCTGCAGTGCCCCGGTGATCTGCAGTGGCAATGCAGACAGTGTCCCTGCAGTGCCCCGGTGATCTGCAGTGGCAATGCAGACAGTGTCCCTGCAGTGCCCCGGTGATCTGCAGTGGCAATGCAGACAGTGTCCCTGCAGTGCCCCGGTGATCTGCAGTGGCAGTGGCAATGCAGACAGTGTCCCTGCAGTGCCCCGGTGATCTGCAGTGGCAATGCAGACAGTGTCCCTGCAGTGCCCCGGTGATCTGCAGTGGCAATGCAGACAGTGTCCCTGCAGTGCCCCGGTGATCTGCAGTGGCAATGCAGACAGTGTCTCTGCAGTGCCCCGATGATCTGTAGTGGCAATGCAGAGGGTCTCACCTCCTTCCCTCGCAGTCCGATCTGTCCCGGAGTTCCTGCTTTCCCAGGCTCTCCGTTCTCTCCAGGCTCTCCACGGTCTCCCTACACAGGAGCAGACACAGACCACGAATCAGCCAATGTGGAACAGAACAGAAGAACACATGAAAATATCTGACTGAGAGAAGGCCATTTAGCCAACCAGTGCTTGCCCTGACGGATCTCAAAGCTTTGTCAAGTCGTGTCTTAAAGGATCTTAAAAGAAGGCAGTGATTCAGCATCAACAACAAGGCGAGGTAACACTTTCCATGCCCTCACCAGTCTCTGTGTAATGAGGAATCTGCTACCCGCTGTCCTAACAATCAATCACTCAGTCAATCGATCACTCAGTCAATCAGTAAATCGATCACTCAGTCAATCGATCACTCAGTCAATCGATCACTCACGTACCTTAACTCCAGGTTTTCCAGTAAGGCCGGTATTTCCCTGAAAAGAAAGAGTCCAGAGTATCAGCTTTACTACAGAAAGAGATTCGACACAAGCACCTTCCCTCCCAGTCCTGTGTCTGGGCATCTCCAGCTCAGCTGGGTAATCTGTGCTGGGACTATAGGAAACTGAGTCAAGCAGATGAAGGCATATCCAAAACATTTGTCTGCTTGACTTCGTTTCACAGAGTTTTAGTCAAGTACCTGAAGGCTTCGTCAAAGACCTGGCTCTACTTTGACTTCTTAGTAACGAAAGAAACGTCTGACAGTCTGGTAGACAAGCATTTGATTTTCAGTTTCTGTTTAAAATCTCAAGACTGTGAAAAAAGACTTACATGTTGCTTTCTAATCAGGGTGTAAATAAGAACTTGAATTTATGAAGGGATTCATTTTTCTTTACTTAATTGAGTGTTCAGATTCTTTACTCCAAATGCTGACGGCCAGCAGCAAAGGAAATGGTTTTAATGAATGTGATTGTTCTGCTGCTCCGCTCCTCCGAGACACGCTCCTGAGGAACGGTCCCGCTTCTCCACACTGACTGCAGTCCTGGAGTTTCCTGGGCTGGGCTGTGGCACTCACCCTCTCTCCGGAATCTCCTTTGGGTCCAGGCTGACCAGGGATCCCAAACCCCACCGAACCCTGCAAGAAGACGACAAAGAGAGCGGAGAAGAGGAGCTGGAAATCTCAGGGGCTTCTCATCACATCAGATAACACCTAACCTAATATAAATGAACCAATACAGACAAATGCATGGAGCGCCATGGCAAGGAGCGCCTGTCCCAAATGAACAGTACCTCGTTTACTGTGTTAGTGAAGTACAGAAACTCTCAACAGAGTTTCCTCTCAGCTCTATAGAGGCTCTTCTCTAGATATGTAGGTGAAATGAAAGCGTGGCGTTGTGTCTGCATGCCTCCACTATATCTGGTGGGATAACGAGCACGATCCTGCTGTTTCTGTAACGTGGTAAAGAGCCTCGTGTGTAAAATGTGGCGCTCCCAGGGCAGCCCACGCAGTGTGAATGGACAGGTATCCACTCACCTTCTCCCCTTTCTCGGCTGGGTCTCCTTTTATACCTTTGGGACCCTCTGGGCCCGGGAGCCCCATACTCCCCTGAAACAAAGAGAAAAACAAAGAGAGTGTGACTCTCACGCACACGCACACGCACACGGGCGCAGAGTGCTGCGGTTTCACAGGGTTGTACAGCATGGTGAAGCATGGTCCCTGCCCGTCTCAAATGTTTTCCACGGTCAGACTATGCTATCTATGGATTCCCCTGGACAGCCCCTGTGCTGCCGGGGATCTGATCTGTATCTATGGTAATTTTGTGTCCGTGGCTGTGGCTTCTCTGTGGTTCATTGACATGACTTTAAAATCCACACACACAAGCAGATACCAACACTTCATTTGAAGTGTTGTGGTGGCTTGTTTACCATCAGAAACGTATCCGAGGATGACTTGAGTCCACACCACGCAGCCCAGGGAGTAAAACCTGCCCCAAAGCATTGCTTTGCAATGCCAGGCTCCTTCCCCTGGGCCATCTCTGTAAATGACACTGTAGATGATAAATTCAGGTTCATTTCATTTCCTAATTTGGTATGCCTCAAGCCATACCATGCAAAAGCAAAGTACGCAGCATTATTTCCTGTAGTTGATTGCACTCGTTCGTTTTGAGTTGCGAGATGCTGGGATGCTGTTTTGTGGGATGTCCTGTCTCTGTGTATGAACAGTTTCGCTTGTATCCTTCGCACTGCACAGACAGACACCCAGGCTGTTGGTCTTTCTGTAGGAAGTCAGAGACCTTCCCCAGTTACCTTGTCTCCTTTGCTTCCCGGAGATCCTTTAATCTGAAATCAAAGAGAGCACTTTGTTAAAAATGAAAACTTGATCTTTACAAGCAGAAGAGAAGGTGAGGAGGGGCCGGGTCTGTTAACATGGCAGTGCACACATTCAGAGGGCAGAGACAACACTGACAAGAGGACTGGTCAAGACTGCATGAAGGAGGGACCAAGGCTGAATGCAATCTTACCCAAGCCAACCCCATAGGCGACTGTTCTAACGTAAGCGTTTACTGTGCAATCACATTTCATGTTGTTTTATATTTGTTTACATTATCTGTAGCTCTCCCAGTTATTTATTGAACCGCCTCCCAGAAATATGTACTTACAGCATTCCCAGGTTCCCCGGGTGATCCCGAGTCTCCCTGGAACAAAGAAACAAGAAGAATGAGCTCAGAAACCACTGGGGATCTGAGAGCCAGCACTTTCAATACAGTCTAGTGTAGAGACCTCATCACTGTGGATCTGAGAGCCAGCACTTTCAATACAGTCTAGTGTAGAGACCTCATCACTGTGGATCTGAGAGCCAGCACTTTCAATACAGTCTAGTGTAGAGACCTCATCACTGTGGATCTGAGAGCCAGCACTTTCAATACAGTCTAGTGTAGAGACCTCATCACTGTGGATCTGAGAGCCAGCACTTTCAATACAGTCTAGTGTAGAGACCTCATCACTGTGGATCTGAGAGCCAGCACTTTCAATACAGTCTAGTGTAGAGACCTCATCACTGTGGATCTGAGAGCCAGCACTTTCAATACAGTCTAGTGTAGAGACCTCATCACTGTGGATCTGAGAGCCAGCACTTTCAATACAGTCTAGTGTAGAGACCTCATCACTGTGGATCTGAGAGCCAGCACTTTCAATACAGTCTAGTGTAGAGACCTCATCACTGTGGATCTGAGAGCCAGCACTTTCAATACAGTCTAGTGTAGAGACCTCATCACTGTGGATCTGAGAGCCAGCACTTTCAATACAGTCTAGTGTAGAGACCTCATCACTGTGGATCTGAGAGCCAGCACTTTCAATACAGTCTAGTGTAGAGACCTCATCACTGTGGATCTGAGAGCCAGCACTTTCAATACAGTCTAGTGTAGAGACCTCATCACTGTGGATCTGAGAGCCAGCACTTTCAATACAGTCTAGTGTAGAGACCTCATCACTGTGGATCTGAGAGCCAGCACTTTCAATACAGTCTAGTGTAGAGACCTCATCACTGTGGATCTGAGAGCCAGCACTTTCAATACAGTCTAGTGTAGAGACCTCATCACTGTGGATCTGAGAGCCAGCACTTTCAATACAGTCTAGTGTAGAGACCTCATCACTGTGGATCTGAGAGCCAGCACTTTCAATACAGTCTAGTGTAGAGACCTCATCACTGTGGATCTGAGAGCCAGCACTTTCAATACAGTCTAGTGTAGAGACCTCATCACTGTGGATCTGAGAGCCAGCACTTTCAATACAGTCTAGTGTAGAGACCTCATCACTGTGGATCTGAGAGCCAGCACTTTCAATACAGTCTAGTGTAGAGACCTCATCACTGTGGATCTGAGAGCCTTCAATACAGTCTAGTGTAGAGACCTCATCACTGTGGATCTGAGAGCCAGCACTTTCAATACAGTCTAGTGTAGAGACCTCATCACTGTGGATCTGAGAGCCAGCACTTTCAATACAGTCTAGTGTAGAGACCTCATCACTGTGGATCTGAGAGCCAGCACTTTCAATACAGTCTAGTGTAGAGACCTCATCACTGTGGATCTGAGAGCCAGCACTTTCAATACAGTCTAGTGTAGAGACCTCATCACTGTGGATCTGAGAGCCAGCACTTTCAATACAGTCTAGTGTAGAGACCTCATCACTGTGGATCTGAGAGCCAGCACTTTCAATACAGTCTAGTGTAGAGACCTCATCACTGTGGATCTGAGAGCCAGCACTTTCAATACAGTCTAGTGTAGAGACCTCATCACTGTGGATCTGAGAGCCAGCACTTTCAATACAGTCTAGTGTAGAGACCTCATCACTGTGGATCTGAGAGCCTTCAATACAGTCTAGTGTAGAGACCTCATCACTGTGGATCTGAGAGCCAGCACTTTCAATACAGTCTAGTGTAGAGACCTCATCACTGTGGATCTGAGAGCCTTCAATACAGTCTAGTATAGAGGCCTCAGTGCTGTACTGGGGATCTGAGAGCCAGCTAATTCAATACATTAATATAGAGAGCTCAGTACTGTGGATCTGAGAGCCAGCACAGCCACACAGAGGATGCTTATGAATGCTCCTTCAGGAGGATCATAGGAGTGACTCACCTTGTCTCCTTGCTGACCACTGGGACCAGGCAACCCCTGCAGAAACAACAACAATAACAACAACAACAAATAGCAACAACAATAATAATAATAATAATAATAATAATAACTGGAACATGTTACAACATTGTCAGAAATGAATAGAGTGGATTGAAAGAGCTCCAGCAGTGAAGGGGTTAATGGTACCGGTACCAGTGCTGTTACTCACCCTCAGCCCAGGAGGACCAGCCAGGCCCGGCGGACCAACTTCTCCCTATAAAACACAGACATGCAGAATGAAGATGAGTGGATAGAATTCAGAAAACATTCAAAAAGAAGAAAAACGCTAAACCTGAATGAAGAGTTTCCTACCTTCAATCCTGCAGCTCCCGCCAGCCCTCGCTCTCCCTGAAAGCAAAGGAAAACGGTTCACTGCCGTCTCATTTCAATACAACAAACAGGACCAAGCAAGTGCCAGCCTTCTATAACACAAGCAAGTGCCAGGCCTTCTATAACACAAGCAAGTGCCAGGCCTTCTATAACACAAGCAAGTGCCAGGCCTTCTATAACACAAGCAAGTGCCAGCCTTCTATAACACAAGCAAGTGCCAGCCTTCTATAACACAAGCAAGTGCCAGCCTTCTATAACACAAGCAAGTGCCAGCCTTCTATAACACAAGCAAGTGCCAGGCCTTCTATAACACAAGCAAGTGCCAGGCCTTCTATAACACAAGCAAGTGCCAGCCTTCTATAACACAAGCAAGTGCCAGCCTTCTATAACACAAGCAAGTGCCAGGCCTTCTATAACACAAGCAAGTGCCAGGCCTTCTATAACACAAGCAAGTGCCAGCCTTCTATAACACAAGCAAGTGCCAGCTTCTATAACACAAGCAAGTGCCAGCCTTCTATAACACAAGCAAGTGCCAGCCTTCTATAACACAAGCAAGTGCCAGCCTTCTATAACACAAGCAAGTGCCAGCCTTCTATAACACAAGCAAGTGCCAGCCTTCTATACACAAGCAAGTGCCATGCCTTCTATAACACAAGCAAGTGCCAGCCTTCTATAACACAAGCAAGTGCCAGGCCTTCTATAACACAAGCAAGTGCCATGCCTTCTATAACACAAGCAAGTGCCAGCCTTCTATAACACAAGCAAGTGCCAGCCTTCTATAACACAAGCAAGTGCCAGCCTTCTATAACACAAGCAAGTGCCAGCCTTCTATAACACAAGCAAGTGCCAGCCTTCTATAACACAAGCAAGTGCCATGCCTTCTATAACACAAGCAAGTGCCAGCCTTCTATAACACAAGCAAGTGCCAGCCTTCTATAACACAAGCAAGTGCCAGCCTTCTATAGGACAAGCAAGTGCCATGCCTTCTATAACACAAGCAAGTGCCAGCCTTCTATAGGACAAGCAAGTGCCATGCCTTCTATAACACAAGCAAGTGCCAGCCTTCTATAGGACAAGCATATCCAGCACATGCAAGTGCAGTCTGCATTATTATATTTAAAGAATGAAAGAAAGAAAGGGCAGTCTGTCTCCTCACCCTGTCTCCTTGGACACCAGGTTTACCAGGCTGACCTCTGTCTCCCTGAAAACAAAGACAACGCAGGACCACAATTATCAGGGTGCACTTCACCAGGATTACCGTAATTACAGCTGTACATTCCACCGGGATTACCATAATTACAGCTGTATATTCTACCAGGATTACCGTAATTACACCTGTACATTTTACCGGGATTACCGTAATTACAGCTGTACATTCCACCGGGATTACCGTAATTACAGCTGTACATTCCACCGGGATTACCGTAATTACAGCTGTATATTCTACCAGGATTACTGTAAGTACAGCGGTACATTCCACAAGGATTACTGTAATTACAGCTGTACATTCCACCGGGATTACCGTAATTACAGCTGTATATTCTACCAGGATTACTGTAATTATGTAGCTATTCATCGCCCCCACTTATCATAATTACATGTCAGGTTTTACAGCACATATAAATGAAATAACATGGGTCTCACTCTAAAGCATGGAGCGACAAACTACAGCTGAGTAACATGCTGGCGCCCAGTCTCCCCTGGAACGTGAGACACTTGCATGAAGAGAGAGAATGGGAGTTCCCCTCAGAGTCCGTGGTGGGGTTGCAGTTTAAACCAGCCTTTCCACCCTCACATTGCTGTGCAGTGTAGAGAAGAATCAGCCTTTCCACCCTCACATTGCTGTGCAGTGTAGAGATGAATCAGCCTTTCCACCCTCACATTGCTGTGCAGTGTAGAGATGAATCAGCCTTTCCACCCTCACATTGCTGTGCAGTGTAGAGATGAATCAGCCTTTCCACCCTCACATTGCTGTGCAGTGTAGAGATGAATCAGCCTTTCCACCCTCACATTGCTGTGCAGTGTAGAGATGTGTAACACAGTCATGGAGACTCACTTTGCTGCCAATCTCGCCTGGCAGTCCCCTCAGCCCCTAGGAGAGAAAACAAACACAGAGCCCATCAATCCTGCAGCATCGCTGATGTCAAGCATCTCACAATACAGTGTGTCTGGACTCTCAAACATCAAGACTCAAACACAGAGCCCATCACACCTGCAGCATCGCTGACGTCAAGCATCTCACAACACAGTGTGTCTGGACTCTCAAACATCAAGACTCAAACACAGAGCCCATCACACCTGCAGCATCGCTGACGTCAAGCATCTCACAACACAGTGTGTCTGGACTCTCAAACATCAAGACTCAAACACAGAGCCCATCACACCTGCAGCATCGCTGACGTCAAGCATCTCACAACACAGTGTGTCTGGACTCTCAAACATCAAGACTCTTCATTTCAAACAGCGAAACACAATGTGCGTCTCTTTTGATACAGCCAGGTGATTTCTGGAGCTTTCTCAACAAATAACTCTCATTTGAAAATCTTTTCATCCCAAATACAAGATAACTTAAAATTTGTTGACTCATAACAATCCACAGTATTGTATACAAACTAGATTATAGATTGTTGCACCATGCTGCTTTTCCATTGCTTTAATTAAAAGTGTCTGTGTTAATAACAATGTAGATACATATACATACAAATATAAATAAATCAAACTAAATCAATCAAAGCAGTCTGGGTCCCTTACCCGATCTCCTGGATCCCCCGCTCGTCCTGCCGGGCCAGGGAGCCCCTCTCCAGCCTCCCCCTGAAACACACAATGCCGTCTCATTGCTTCTCAACACAGACTAGACACTGTGCAATACAGTTATATTACCATGCAAAACAGGACAGATACTGTGCAATACAGACTAGACACTGTGCAATACAGATAGACACTGTGCAGTACAGACTAGACACTGCGCAGTACAGTTATATTACCATGCAACACAGGCTAGATACTGCGCAATACAGATAGACACTGTGCAGTACAGACTAGACACTGCGCAGTACAGTTATATTACCATGCAACACAGGCTAGATACTGCGCAATACAGATAGACACTGTGCAATACAGACTAGACACTGTGCAGTACAGACTAGACACTGTGCAGTACCGTTATATTACCATGCAACACAGGCTAGACACTGTGCAATACAGACAGACACTGTGCAGTACAGACTGGACACTGTGCAGTACAGACTAGACACTGTACAATACAGATAGACACTGTACATTAAAGACTAGACACTGTACAGTACAGTTATATTACCATGCAACACAGGCTAGATACTGTGCAATACAGACTAGACACTGTACAATACAGACTAGACACTGTGCAGTACAGACTGGACACTGTGCAGTACAGACTAGACACTGTGCAGTACAGACTGGACACTGCGCAGTACAGTTATATTACCATGCAACACAGGCTAGATACTGTGCAATACAGACTAGACACTGTACAATACAGACTAGACACTGTACAATACAGATAGACACTGTGCAGTACAGACTGGACACTGTGCAGTACAGACTAGACACTGTGCAGTACAGACTAGATACTGTGCAATACAGACTAGATACTGTACAATACAGACTAGACACTGTGCAATACAGATAGACACTGTGCAGTACAGACTAGACACTGTGCAGTACAGACTAGACACTGTGCAGTACAGTTATATTACCATGCAACACAGGCTAGATACTGTGCAATACAGATAGACACTGTGCAATACAGACTAGACACTGTGCAGTACAGACTAGACACTGTGCAGTACAGACTAGACACTGTGCAATACAGACTAGACACTGTGCAGTACAGACTAGACACTGTGCAGTACAGACTAGACACTGTGCAATACAGACTAGACACTGTGCAATACAGATAGACACTAGACACTGTGCAATACTGACACTGTGCAGTACAGACTAGACACTGTGCAGTACAGACTAGACACTGTGCAGTACAGACTAGACACTGTGCAATACAGATAGACACTGTGCAATACAGACTAGACACTGTGCAGTACAGACTGGACACTGTGCAGTACAGACTAGACACTGTGCAGTACAGTTATATTACCATGCAACACAGGCTAGACACTGTGCAATACAGATAGACACTGTACAATACAGATAGACACTGTGCAGTACAGACTGGACACTGTGCAGTACAGACTAGACACTGTGCAGTACAGTTATATTACCATGCAACACAGGCTAGATACTGCGCAATACAGACAGACACTGTGCAGTACAGACTAGACACTGTGCAGTACAGACTGGACACTGTGCAATATCTACTGCAGTAGTGGGTTAGTCAATCAGTCTTTTACCTTGTCTCCTTTGATCCCAGGCTGGCCTTGAGGTCCCCTGGGTCCTGGACTGCCGGCTAAACCCGGAGCTCCCTGGTGACAAGATTCAGAGACATGTGTTACCTTCAGATACCCACACTTCCTAACCACTGAGAACACCAAGGGGAACAGTCTACATTATCCCATTTCAGGTCATTACAATCTCATATCTGCTCAAACAAAAATCAATTGCACAGTGGATGCTGGGTAATTATGCAACACTGTGGGTGTTTCTCCCTCACTCCACTGCCTCGCCACATCTTCCCTGCTCTACCAGCTTTTAGAAGAGGTGAGTTGCTGGGCTACAAGCAGCCACCCCAGACCGAACAGACCCCTAACCCCCTCTCCTCTGAACACTCTGCTAGAGGCGGGGAGCTCTGCCGCTGGAGTCAAAGGAATGCACCCGGAGCTGCTCTCCTCCTGCTTGAATGAATCGAGGGTGGTACTCACAGGATCCCCCCGATCCCCCTTCACTGCCACTCCGCTCCCCACGCCCGGCAGACCCTGCAGAGACACAGCGAACACGAAACGTGAGGGCAGCCTGCGGTCAGCTGAGCCACACAGAGGAGGGGCGCAACACTCAGGAAGGACCCTCTGAATTAAACACTTCTGCATTTCTGTTTATACCGGGTACGTTTTATAAAAACAAATAAGAATACATAACTACAGAAGAAAAGGTCTTTCTAATCATTGACTGAAGCATGCTAACCGTAATGTAAACAGACTGCACTTACTCGCTCACCGGGCTGGCCCTTGTCACCCTGCAAGAGAAGAGTGGGTTAAAGAAATCAGAAGATATGCACAGCTGAACCTGCGCATGTGCAACACAATCACGATCCAAGGTATAAACAAACGCTGTTCAGGGGCACCTTGATGCTGAGTCCGGGGGTCCCAGGTATTCCAGGTCGGCCTGCCAGTCCGGGGGGTCCTGGGAGGCCTGCATTCCCTTTCGCACCGTCGACACCTGGAGTCCCGTGGGTACCCTGAAACACAGAGAACAGCTTCCTGAACTGCAGGCAGGATGAGCAGCACCAGGGTTAATCTGTGACACATCTCACCGGATCACACCGGATCACATCAGATCACACTGGGCTGCACTGGATCACACCAGATCACATTTGATCAAACCAAGTCACAGCAGACTGTAGTGGATCACATCAGATTACACTGGATCTCATTTGATCACATCGGACTGCACCAGATTGTTTCAGATCATACTGGATCACATCAGATCACAGCAGACTGCACTGGATCACATCAGATCAGGGGAACAAGCACTGCAGCACTTAACTCACTGATAATCCAGGAACTCCCGGCTCCCCTTTCCTTCCCGGGAACGCTCCTCCGACCACTGCACCTGGCTCACCCTGGAAAAAAAGGAGAGAGGATGAGAGAGAGAGCGAGAGAGAGAAAGAGAAAGCGAGAGAGAGAGAGACAGGCAGACAGACAGAGACAGAGTGAGAGACAGGCAGAGAGAGAGAGAGAGAGAGTGAGAGAGACAAACAGAAAGACAGAGAGAGACAGGCAGAGAGAGAGAGCAAACAGAAAGACAGAGTGAGAGAGAGAGAGAGAGAGAGACAAACAGAAAGACAGAGAGAGAGAGAGAGAGAGAGAGCGAGTGAGAGATAGATAGAGAGAGAGAGACAGGCAGAGAGAGAGACACACAGAGACAAAGAGACAGAGAGAGGAGAGCAAAACAAGTCAGGAAAGGGTGAAAAACTATTCAGAATGTTAGAAGTGGACATACTTTTTCAGAACTGAACCGGCTCTACTGACAGGCCCGTTTCAGAGCCAGGATCTCGCTGAGCTCTTACCCGCTCTCCTTTGTCTCCTTTCGGGCCGACAGGGCCAGAGACGCCAGACTCCCCCTGACAGGGACAAGAGAGAAGACATGGTGAACCAGTATGGGTTGTGTTGTATTACACTGTGTATAGAGCTTGTAGTTCCCACACTGTGTGGTTCAGTATGGGTTGTGTTGTATTACACTGTGTATAGAGCTTGTAGTTCCCACACTGTGTGGTTCAGTATGGGTTGTGTTGTATTACACTGTGTATAGAGCTTGTAGTTCCCACACTGTGTGGTTCAGTATGGGTTGTGTTGTATTACACTGTGTATAGAGCTTGTAGTTCCCACACTGTGTGGTTCAGTATGGGTTGTGTTGTATTACACTGTGTATAGAGCTTGTAGTTCCCACACTGTGTGGTTCAGTATGGGTTGTGTTGTATTACACTGTGTATAGAGCTTGTAGTTCCCACACTGTGTGGTTCAGTATGGGTTGTGTTGTATTACACTGTGTATAGAGCTTGTAGTTCCCACACTGTGTGGTTCAGTATGGGTTGTGTTGTATTACACTGTGTATAGAGCTTGTAGTTCCCACACTGTGTGGTTCAGTATGGGTTGTGTTGTATTACACTGTGTATAGAGCTTGTAGTTCCCACACTGTGTGGTTCAGTATGGGTTGTGTTGTATTACACTGTGTATAGAGCTTGTAGTTCCCACACTGTGTGGTTAGCTTGTAGTTCCCACACTGTGTGGTTCAGTATGGGTTGTGTTGTATTACACTGTGTATAGAGCTTGTAGCTCCCACACTGTGTGGTTCAGTATGGGTTGTGTTGTATTACACTGTGTATAGAGCTTGTAGTTCCCACACTGTGTGGTTCAGTATGGGTTGTGTTGTATTACACTGTGTATAGAGCTTGTAGTTCCCACACTGTGTGGTTCAGTATGGGTTGTGTTGTATTACACTGTGTATAGAGCTTGTAGTTCCCACACTGTGTGGTTCAGTATGGGTTGTGTTGTATTACACTGTGTATAGAGCTTGTAGTTCCCACACTGTGTGGTTCAGTATGGGTTGTGTTGTATTACACTGTGTATAGAGCTTGTAGTTCCCACACTGTGTGGTTCAGTATGGGTTGTGTTGTATTACACTGTGTATAGAGCTTGTAGTTCCCACACTGTGTGGTTCAGTATGGGTTGTGTTGTATTACACTGTGTATAGAGCTTGTAGTTCCCACACTGTGTGGTTCAGTATGGGTTGTGTTGTATTACACTGTGTATAGAGCTTGTAGTTCCCACACTGTGTGGTTCAGTATGGGTTGTGTTGTATTACACTGTGTATAGAGCTTGTAGTTCCCACACTGTGTGGTTCAGTATGGGTTGTGTTGTATTACACTGTGTATAGAGCTTGTAGTTCCCACACTGTGTGGTTCAGTATGGGTTGTGTTGTATTACACTGTGTATAGAGCTTGTAGTTCCCACACTGTGTGGTTCAGTATGGGTTGTGTTGTATTACACTGTGTATAGAGCTTGTAGTTCCCACACTGTGTGGTTCAGTATGGGTTGTGTTGTATTACACTGTGTATAGAGCTTGTAGCTCCCACACTGTGTGGTTCAGTATGGGTTGTGTTGTATTACACTGTGTATAGAGCTTGTAGTTCCCACACTGTGTGGTTCAGTATGGGTTGTGTTGTATTACACTGTGTATAGAGCTTGTAGTTCCCACACTGTGTGGTTCAGTATGGGTTGTGTTGTATTACACTGTGTACAGAGCTTGTAGCTCCCACACTGTGTGGTTCAGTATGGGTTGTGTTGTATTGGATACAGAGCAGGCCTCACTCACTGGTTCTCCATGAACTCCAGGCAATCCTTGGCTACCCTGAGAAATGAGAGAGGGATCAAGGTTAGTACAGCAGGGATAGCTACAGCACGGGAGACAGAGAGGAAACACACTATGAACCTTCAAGGGGCACCAGAGTTAGTCCAGAAATAAGAATGCATGAATTACAGTTACACAGTTATCCTTTGTCATGAGAGAATGAGCCACAGCACATGAACATCATGGAGAGATTGTTTAAACACATAGTACCATGAATGGGAAAGAAAGCCTGTATGCAAGGGCTGTGATATTGGAGAATCACTTTCCTTAGATCAACCTCCGTAGGGTCTGCTATAAGAAGGGTCTGGAGCAGAGCGATTCACCCAGCAGCACTGACTGTGGGTCTGAAGCAGAGCGATTCACCCAGCAGCACTGACTGTGGGTCTGGAGCAGAGCCATTCACCCAGCAGCACTGACTGTGGGTGTGGAGCAGAGTGATTCACCCAGCAGCACTGACTGTGGGTCTGGAGCAGAGCCATTCACCCAGCAGCACTGACTGTGGGTGTGGAGCAGAGCGATTCACCCAGCAGCACTGACTGTGGGTCTGGAGCAGAGCCATTCACCCAGCAGCACTGACTGTGGGTGTGGAGCAGAGTGATTCACCCAGCAGCACTGACTGTGGGTCTGGAGCAGAGCCATTCACCCAGCAGCACTGACTGTGGGTCTGGAGCAGAGCCATTCACCCAGCAGCACTGACTGTGGGTGTGGAGCAGAGTGATTCACCCAGCAGCACTGACTGTGGGTCTGGAGCAGAGCCATTCACCCAGCAGCACTGACTGTGGGTCTGGAGCAGAGCCATTCACCCAGCAGCACTGACTGTGGGTGTGGAGCAGAGTGATTCACCCAGCAGCACTGACTGTGGGTCTGGAGCAGAGCCATTCACCCAGCAGCACTGACTGTGGGAAAGTTATTAGATGCTAGACCTCACAACACAACTTTTTTGTATAGCACAGCTTTACTAACTGATTTCTGTTAAATAACTGATAAATGAATCACAAAAATCAAAGATTAACTTATAAACGATCTCTGCACTCACAGGCAGGCCCGGGGGTCCTGAGTTCCCTGGTCGCCCCGGTGATCCCGGAATCCCATTCACCCCTGGGAAACCCTGTATAGGAAGAGAGAGTTGAGCCGTGCTGAGCCATGCTGCCAGTCACACCATTAGAAACACAGGACATGGAATTCATTGGTGTTACTTTCAGGTTAATTGCATTGCCTGATGTTGTAACTCATTATTTGTTTGAAGCACAATGCTGGTTTTAACAACACAGTCTTTTACAAAGCTGAAACATCCTTCAACATTATGGACAGGAAGACCCCACTCACCTGCTCCCCCTTCTCGCCTCGCAGGCCGATTCCATTCTCTGCGTTGCGGCCCGGCGGCCCGGGGTTTCCCGCTGGTCCCGGGGTCCCGTCTCTTCCCGGCGCTCCGTCCCGACCCTGCAGGGGAGCAAACGCACAGCACAGGCGTGCACTCAAACAGTCACGATCAAGAGAAACACTGGAGTGCACTCAAACAGTCACAATCGAGAGAAACACTGGAGTGCATTCAAACAGTCACAACCGAGAGAAACACTGGAGTGCACTCAAACAGTCACAACCGAGAGAAACACTGGAGTGCACTCAAACAGATACAATCGAGAGAAACACTGGAGTGCACTCAAACAGTCACGATCAAGAGAAACACTGGAGTGCACTCAAACAGTCACAATCGAGAGAAACACTGGAGTGCACTCAAACAGTAACGATCAAGAGAAACACTGGAGTGCACTCAAACAGTCATGATCAAGAGAAACACTGGAGTGCACTCAAACAGTCATGATCAAGAGAAACACTGGAGTGCACTCAAACAGTCATGATCAAGAGAAACACAGGAGTGCACTCAAACAGTCACAATCAAGAGAAACAGGAGTGCACTCAAACAGTCACAATCAAGACATTAACAAGACACTCACAGGCTCTCCCTTCAGTCCTGGCAGTCCATCTGCACCTTTCCGACCCTGAACAGACAGAAGAGAAGGATACAATGCAGGTCAAACTCCAACGGGGCATCACAGAGGTGCAACTGAGCCTCGTGGAGCTGAACATTTATATTGAAAACAAAACAAAAGCCTTCTTACCTTCTCTCCTGCCTCCCCCTTCTCACCCTGTACAAGAGGAAAGATAAAGGACAATCTGTGACACAATGCGACAGACAGGGGGCGCTCTGCTGCTGTACCCGGTATAAGTTATTGGAAGAAACGTTTGCAAATTCAATGGCTAAAACTCTTTCTCAGCTTCTTCAGTGTTGAAGTTTCCAACAGTGGATATTTGAATAGATCCTTCACACTATACTAGATCCTTCATACTTTACCAGTAGTGCTTGGAGTCAATATTGATGACAAAAGAATGCAAATCAAAAGTCCTTTCAACAGAGAAGGCATTGAGAAAGACTTCTTCTCATCTCACACTCACCCTGGGACACTGCACTGTGCAACCACCAGAGTTGGGAATCTGAAACAAACACACAACGAGAAAGATCAGATGCAATCCTCACTGTCCTGGGTCTCAGCTGTGAGGAGCGACAAGAGCAAAAGAGATAACCAGGGACCTGGATCAAACTGCAAGAGACAACCAGGGACCTGGATCAAACTGCAAGAGACAACAAGGGACCTGGATCAAACTGCAAGAGATAACCAGGGACCTGGATCAAACTGCAAGAGACAACCATCAAACTGCAAGAGACAACTATCAAACTGCAAGAGAGAGCCATCAAACTGCAAGAGACAACTATCAAACTGCAAGAGACAACCATCAAACTGCAAGAGACAACCATCAAACTGCAAGAGACAACTATCAAACTGCAAGAGAGAGCCATCAAACTGCAAGAGACAACTATCAAACTGCAAGAGACAACTATCAAACTGCAAGACCAGGGACCAGAATTAAACTGATGCTGCACACTGTCCTGTGTCTGTGCCCCTGGGTAGACCCTAGCTCTGCGCTCTCTCTCTCTGTCGCTCCGATGCTGCACACTGTCCTGTGTCTGTGCCCCTGGGTAGATCCTAGCTCTGCACTCTCTCTCTCTCTCTGTCGCTCCGATGCTGCACACTGTCCTGTGTCTGTGCCCCTGGGTAGATCCTAGCTCTGCACTCTCTCTCTCTGTCGCTCCGATGCTGCACACTGTCCTGTGTCTGTGCCCTTGGGTAGACCCTAGCTCTGCGCTCTCTCTCTCTCTCTCTCTCTCTCTCTCTGTCGCTCTGATGCTGCACACTGTCCTGTGTCTGTGCCCCTGGGTAGACCCTAGCTCTGCACTCTCTCTCTCTCTCTATCGCTCCGATGCTGCACACTGACCTGTGTCTGCCCCCCGGTGGCCAGTCCGCAGAGCAGCTCAGCCAGGTCAGCCTCGTTCTTGTTCAGCTCGTCGGTGTCCCGAGTGAACAGGATGTTTCCGGGTCTGCTGTCCGTCACGGCCCTCCGCAGCTCCTCCTGGTCAGCCTCGCCCATCCCCACTGCCAGCACCCGCAGCCCTGCCACGGGAACAAGGTTGGATCAGCTACACTGCACACAGCTCATCTAGAGATCTGTTGACTCTTTGGCTCACTAGCTGTACACTAGGTGGCGCCAGCGCAGAATGACATAGACATCTAGCCTAAGCTACGTGTCGCTGTGGCAGACAAACAGGACTGAAGAGCTCCTTTGCACAGAGAAGTGAAATAGAAGCAGTCTCTCCCGCTTTACAGATTCACAGAGTGTTTTGAGTTCTACAGATTTCGCTCCCAGACTCAAACAGATTCCTTGCTGCACCAGCGTGCTTCAGTCACATGACTCACCTGCCGCCTTGGCCGCCCTGCAGGGCGCGATGATGTCATCCGCAGATTTACCGTCGGACAGGATGACGATGATCCCCGGGACCCCCGACCGGCGCCCCCCGGAGGCCTGGAGGATGTACTCCTGAGTGAACTGCACTGCCTCGCCTGCAGGGAGAGCCAGAGAGACAGAGGAGCAAGGCTGAGAAACATGGAGTCATGACCAGACAGCGCCGAGCGGCGCTCTCTTATAGAAGTGTCCCGCAGTAAATGGGTGTAGCAAACTGTAATAACGCACAACCACAGATTATAGAAATATGAAATCAGCATAACTCACCTTAAATCATAGCATCAATATCAGGGTCTAGTGCTGTGTATTATAAAGACATTTTAGAGGATTGGATCTCATCAATATCAGGGTCTAGCGCTGTATATTATAAAGACATTTCAGAGGGCTGGATCTCATCAATATCAGGGTCTAGCGCTGTATATTATAAAGACATTTCAGAGGGCTGGATCTCATCAATATCAGGGTCTAGCGCTGTATATTATAAAGACATTTCAGAGGGCTGGATCTCATCAATATCAGGGTCTAGCGCTGTATATTATAAAGACATTTCAGAGGGCTGGATCTCATCAATATCAGGGTCTAGCGCTGTATATTATAAAGACATTTCAGAGGGCTGGATCTCATCAATATCAGGGTCTAGTGCTGTATATTATAAAGACATTTCAGAGGGCTGGATCTCATCAATATCAGGGTCTAGTGCTGTATATTATAAAGACATTTCAGAGGG
This sequence comes from Polyodon spathula, assembly GCF_017654505.1. Taxonomy (NCBI): domain Eukaryota; kingdom Metazoa; phylum Chordata; class Actinopteri; order Acipenseriformes; family Polyodontidae; genus Polyodon; species Polyodon spathula. Next base: position 38,465,655 of record NC_054549.1, on the reverse strand, counting down.
CTGGATCTCATCAATATCAGGGTCTAGTGCTGTATATTATAAAGACATTTCAGAGGGCTGTGTCGCATCAATATCAGAGTCTAGTGCTGTATATTATAAAGACATTTCAGAGGGCTGGATCTCATCAATATCAGGGTCTAGCGCTGTGTATTATAAAGACATTTCAGAGGGCTAGCTGGTTGTGTATCTATTATGAACGTGTATGCAGTGTTGTTACCTATGTAGTTGCCGCTGGGCTGGTCGAATGGGATGGCTTGGATCTCCTGGAGCAGGGTTCTGAGATCGCTATGACGATTCAGGCGGATCCAGGCCCGACTCTGACCCCTGAAACTGTACAGCACCACTGCCACCTGGTGGAAAAAAATGCGGGGGAGAGAGAGAGAGAGAGGGAAAGCAAGAGGGAGAAGAGAGGGAGCGTGAGAGATAAGAAACATGCAAGGCAGTGTGAACAGAGCCTGGGAGATCCTGCATGGCTATTTATCCCTTTTGAACTTGCTTTCAATAATTGCCCATGTGTATGAGGAGTTTGTGAGGAATCTGCAGGCTCAGCGTCAGAAGAGAGTGCAGCATCAGATAATGATTTGATGTCCTTTTAAGCTTTGATCTTGAGTTTGTTTATTAAACCCAATCGCTGTGCTCTCCGCGTACTGCACGTGACTGATGAGAGCTGAGAAGATCTGATTTTACAGCACAGCGCTGCGACCCCCTCCCCTCTCACCTGCACAGCCTCGGGACCCAGCTGAGGGAACGAGGCCACCACATTGTACAGGAAGCTACGGACCGCCTCAACCACGTCACCGCTCGCTCTCGAACCGTGGACCAGGAACACAATGTCAGCGCGGGCTGCACCACACACTGAGGGGGGCGGGAGGGAGAGGGAAGGTGATAAGTTCTTTTCAATCATTCATATGGGTAGAAAGCATTCGTGAAGACTGGGCTGGTTTATGCATTAGTGTCGCTTCGTGCACAGTAGACACCAATAGACAAAAGTGCAACAGATAACGACTTCCACTATGTGATGTGTTCTTTTAATGAACATGTGATGTTTAATAGGCTAGTATGTACAGCTGACCCTGCTTGTAATACCGTCATAGAGACAGAGTCAACAGGACACGTTAGCTTATAAAAGGAAAATATGCAAAGGTGTCAATTTAAAAAATCATCTTTCATTCATTCAGCTGTTATCATTACTGAGCAGTGGAATCAGCGGGCTTGATTCACACTGAGGTGTGTCTGTCTGCCCGTCCCTCACCGGTCCTCTCCTCGGTGGAGCTCTCGGGCCCCGCCTCGCTCCCGAACACGGGCTGCAGTGTGAAGCTGTACTCCTGGGCCAGGCGCAGACCCGTCACCAGATAGGAACCAGAGGAGCTGGACAGAGTGATCCTCTGGAGGGCCTCCCGGTCTGAGGGGAACAGACAGAAGTCAGTCTGTCCTAAACTGGTACTCTTCATCCTCAAGCATAGTTCAATGAAACTTTTCAGAAAGGTGTTTAAAGTGTGGAGGGTGCAATATGCAGGGTGCAGGGGCTGTGTGGAGAGTGCAGTGTACAGGTACAGAGTGCAGAGTGTAGTGTACAGGGCGCAGTGTGCATGTGGAGGGTGCAGGGTGCAGGGTCCATGTGGAGGGTGCAGTGTGCAGGGTGCATGTGGAGGGTGCAGTGTGCAGGGTGCATGTGGAGGGTGCAGTGTGCAGGGTGAGGGGTGAGTTCAGCGTGCTGTGCTCTATATGCAGTGTTCTCTGTCCTGTAGACTCACCCTGGGGCAGCCTCCAGCTCAGGATGTAGGAGGTGGCTCTGGGCAGCAGGTTCCACTCCACCTTTGCTGTGTTGTTGGACACCTCGGTCACACGCAGCCCTGTCACTGCCTGCAGAGGAGCTACACAGGAGAGCAGTGTAAAAAAGTCACAGACCAACCACAAAACACACCATCTACAAACACACCCATCCACAAAAACACCCTCCACAAACACACCACATTCACAAAAACAAACAAACCACACCCACACCCACATTCACAAAAACAAACACACCACATCCACACCACACCCACATTCACAAAAACAAACACACCACACCCACAAGCACACCACATCCACATTCACAAAAACACCACAACCACACCACATTCACAAAAACAAACACAAGCACACCCACACAAACACCCACACCCACAAAAACAAACACACCACACCCACAAGCACACCACATCCACAAAAACACCCTCCACAAACACATCACATCCACACCACACCCACATTCACAAAAACAAACACAAGCACACCACATCCACAAAAACACCCTCACACAAGCACACCACATCCAGCACACCACATCCACACCACACCCACATTCACAAAAACAAACACACCACACCCACAAGCACACCACACCACAAACACAAAACACCCACAATCACACCAAAGCTTCCACAAAAACACAGGTGTCCACAAACACACCACATTCCACATCCTCACAAGCACACCACTCCACATTCACAAGCACACCACATCCACACCAAACACCAGACATTCACAACACAAGCCACCACAAATGTAGCACACCACATCCAAATTGTCACCCTCCACAAGTTCCCTCCACAGTGTAGGGTAGTTCTGCAGACAGTGCATTCACAAAAACAGGTGCAATCACACCTCCCCCACTGGTTCCCCTCTGCACTCTGTGCAGTTCTAAATTAACCCCCGAGGTGCACAATATATTGAACATGGTACACACCCAGTTTTTTTTATCCCTCCCCACATTGTCTACACCAAAGACAAATTTCCACATCAACAAAAACACCCCGATCCTTTTCATAGATTCCTTCTCCAATTTCAGTATCTCCTAGCCCTTTTATATTGTACACTTCTGCCTCCCTTACACTTTTCTCTATTAAATGTCATTTGCCATCCGACAATACACTACACCCTCCACATTTCACAAACACACACACATCCACACCACACACCACAGTCACAAAACAATCTGCACAGTCACATCCACATGTTAAGGTGGATGGGGTTGATTAGTATACCACAGAGCCCACATTCACAAAACAACAAACACAGCCACAGCACACCACAGCACACCACATCCAAAACAAACCACCACAACCACAAAAACACCAGAGAAACCACACCACACCCACATTTCACCAACACCCACACCCCATCCACAAAAACACCCTCCACAAACACACTCACATCCAAACACACTTTGGCAAAACAAAATCTGTTTTTTTGCCCTTGGCACACCACATTGTCCACATTCACAAAAACAAGCAGTTTAGTCACCTCTCCCACCATGGCACTGTTCCACAAGCACATCACATCCACAGTTTGCCACATGAAGTCATCAAACCTTTGCTTTTTGACCTATCATCCACAAAAACACCCTCCACAAGCATCCTTTGAGTACCATTGGGAGTATCCCACATTCACAAAAACACACCCACAACTCACAATCACACCACTGTATTCACGCCTCCAGACCACACCCACTCACATGCACACCACCCCCCCCACACGTGTGAAAACAAACACACAATTTGCACCACAATCCCACAGCCACAACAACCCTACATTCACAAAAACAAACACCAAGCCACCACACATTCACAAAAACTAAACACCAGTTCACACCACATCCCACAAAAACACCCTCCACAAGGCCCACCACATCCACAGGCACACCACATTCACAAAAACAAACACAAACACACCACATCCACAAACACACCACATTCACACCACACCCACATTCACAAAACAAACCACCACAGTCACACAGGGGTGCACCCACATTCACACAACACAACAACACACCCACCCACAAGCAACAAACCAACCCAAACACACCACATCACAAAAACACCCGCCACACCCCACACCAGGCATCCACAAGCACACCACACACAACATGTTTTGGAATACACCCCATATTCACAAAAACCACACAAACAACTCCACAAACACATTTCACAAGAACAACCACAAACACACCACATCCACAAACTCCAAACACAAACACACCGGGTGGGTGGAAGGGGGTTTTGTTGTCCCCACATTCACAAAAACAAACACAAACACACCACATCCACACAAACACACCACATCCACAAGCACACCACATCCACACCACACCCACATTCACAAAAACAACCACCACACCACCATCCACAGGACCCACAATCACAAAAACAAACACATGACCTCCACAAGCATGCACATACACAAGCACACCACATCCACAAAAACACCCTCCACAAACACACCACACCCACAAACTAGTAACAACCCAAATACAGACCAATAACAAATCTAACACAGACTAAACAGAAACCAAAGAATGTAGCCCAACACATTTCAATTGTCTAGCTATGTTCCCTTAGCAACTCAGGGTCTTAAATAAGCAGCTTAATAAAAATCAATGACAAATGTTTAGACTAAACTCCTGTTGAGTGTAGGGTAGTTCTGCAGACAGTGCTTTGTGAATCAGGTGCAATCTGTCTCCCCCTCCTGGTTCCCTTCCTCTGTGCAGTTCTAAATTAACCCCCGAGGTGCCGTACTGGTGGTGGCGGTGACAGTCACAGGGTCCCCCTCTGTGCTCCCCGACACGGCCACGATCCTGATCACATAGTGATCGCCCGGCTGCAGGCTGTCCACGTCGAATGAGTTCACGTTCGCACCAATCAGACGGCTCGTCTCCGGACCGCCTGCCAATCAGAAACAGGGACGCAATGAGCACTGGTCTGATGAACGCACACAGTCCGAAATGATTGTTTGTTTCAATAAGTTTGACGTTTTCACCTTCTCTTTGATGGAGTGTTTTCAGTTGTGGATGAAGGGCCCGTCACCAGAAGGACACTGGCCGTGGTTCTTACCTTGTGATGACCTCCAATAGATGCGATATCCCGTCACCCCGGAAACGGAGCTCCACGCAACGCGTATCCGCCGTGCCGAGGACTCGATCACACGCACGTTCCCCACCCTGCCTACCAGCGGAGTCTCGGGGGCTGAAACGAGAGGGGCTCTGTGTCACTGACAGACCTCCTCACACCACACAACTACTAATGCAGTCTATGAGGTAGTACGAGATGTCCCGGGTGTGTTGTGATGAGAAGTCTCTATGCAGTCTATGAGGTAGTACGAGATGTCCCGGGTGTGTTGTGATGGGGTCTCTATGAGTCACTGAAAGTCACACAGCACGTTACGAGATGTCCCGGGTGGTTGCCAGCGATGAGAAGTCTCTATGCAGTCTATGAGGTAGTACGAGAGATGGGAAGTCTCTATGCAGTCTACTAGTACGAGATGTCCTGGGTGTGTTGCGATGTCTCTTGCAGTCTATGAGGTAGTGATGAGATGTCCTGGGTGTGTTGCATGCAGACTATGAGGTAGTACGAGATGTCCCGGGCGTGTTGCTATGCATACTATGAGAAGTCTCTATGCAGTCTATGAGGTAGTACGAGATGTCCCTGTGTCACTGCGATGAGAAGTCTCTATGCAGTCTATGAGGTAGTACGAGATGTCCCGGGTGTGAAACGATGAGGGTCTCTATGCAGTATGAGGTAGTACGAGATGTCCCGGGTGTGTTGAGGTCTCTATGCAGTCTATGAGGTAGTACGAGATGTCCCGGGCGTGTTGTGATGAGAAGTCTCTATGCAGTCTATGAGGTAGTACGAGATGTCCCGGGTGTGTTGTGATGAGAAGTCTCTATGCAGTGTATGAGGTAGTACGAGATGTCCCGGGTGTGTTGCGATGAGAAGTCTCTATGCAGTCTATGAGGTAGTACGAGATGTCCCGGGTGTGTTGTGATGAGAAGTCTCTATGCAGACTATGAGGTAGTACGAGATGTCCCGGGTGTGTTGCGATGAGAAGTCTCTATGCAGTCTATGAGGTAGTATGAGATGTCCTGGGTGTGTTGTGATGAGAAGTCTCTATGCAGTCTATGAGGTAGTATGAGATGTCCTGGGTGTGTTGTGATGAGGTCTCTATGCAGTCTATGAGGTAGTATGAGATGTCCTGGGTGTGTTGTGATGAGAAGTCTCTATGCAGTCTATGAGGTAGTATGAGATGTCCCGGGTGTGTTGCGATGAGAAGTCTCTATGCAGACTATGAGGTAGTATGAGAGAAGTCTCTATGCAGTCGGCTATGAGGTAGTACGCGATGTCCCGGGTGTGTTGCGATGAGAAGTCTCTATGCAGTCTATGAGGTAGTATGAGATGTCCCGGGTGTGTTGCGATGAGAAGTCTCTATGCAGTCTATGAGGTAGTACGAGATGTCCTGGGTGTGTTGTGATGAGAAGTCTCTATGCAGTCTATGAGGTAGTGTGAGATGTCCTGGGTGTGTTGTGATGAGGTCTCTATGCAGTCTATGAGGTAGTATGAGATGTCCTGGGTGTGTTGTGATGAGGTCTCTATGCAGTCTATGAGGTAGTATGAGATGTCCTGGGTGTGTTGTGATGAGAAGTCTCTATGCAGTCTATGAGGTAGTATGAGATGTCCTGGGTGTGTTGTGATGAGAAGTCTCTATGCAGTCTATGAGGTAGTATGAGATGTCCCGGGTGTGTTGCGATGAGAAGTCTCTATGCAGTCTATGAGGTAGTATGAGATGTCCTGGGTGTGTTGTGATGAGGTCTCTATGCAGTCTATGAGGTAGTATGAGATGTCCCGGGTGTGTTGCGATGAGAAGTCTCTATGCAGTCTATGAGGTAGTACGAGATGTCCCGGGTGTGTTGCGATGAGAAGTCTCTATGCAGTCTATGAGGTAGTACGAGATGTCCCGGGTGTGTTGCGATGAGAAGTCTCTATGCAGTCTATGAGGTAGTACGAGATGTCCCGGGTGTGTTGCGATGAGAAGTCTCTATGCAGTCTATGAGGTAGTACGAGATGTCCCGGGGTGTGATGAGAAGTATGTGATGTACGAGATGTCCCGGGCGTGTGCGATGAGAAGTCTCTATGCAGTCTATGAGGTAGTACGAGATGTCCCGGGTGTGTTGCGATGAGAAGTCTCTATGCAGTCTATGAGGTAGTACGAGATGTCCCGGGTGTGTTGCGATGAGAAGTCTCTATGCAGTCTATGAGGTAGTATGAGATGTCCTGGGTGTGTTGTGATGAGGGTCTCTATGCAGTCTATGAGGTAGTGTGAGATGTCCTGGGTGTGTTGTGATGAGAAGTCTCTATGCAGTCTATGAGGTAGTACGAGATGTCCCGGGTGTGTTGCGATGAGAAGTCTCTATGCAGTCTATGAGGTAGTGTGAGATGTCCTGGGTGTGTTGTGATGGGGTCTCTATGCAGTCTATGAGGTAGTGTGAGATGTCCTGGGTGTGTTGTGATGAGAAGTCTCTATGCAGTCTATGAGGTAGTACGAGATGTCCCGGGTGTGTTGTGATGAGAAGTCTCTATGCAGTCTATGAGGTAGTACGAGATGTCCCGGGTGTGTTGTGATGAGAAGTCTCTATGCAGTCTATGAGGTAGTACGAGATGTCCCGGGTGTGTTGTGATGAGAAGTCTCTATGCAGTCTATGAGGTAGTACGAGATGTCCCGGGTGTGTTGTGATGAGAAGTCTCTATGCAGTCTATGAGGTAGTATGAGATGTCCTGGGTGTGTTGTGATGAGAAGTCTCTATGCAGTCTATGAGGTAGTACGAGATGTCCCGGGTGTGTTGCGATGAGAAGTCTCTATGCAGTCTATGAGGTAGTACGAGATGTCCCGGGTGTGTTGCGATGAGAAGTCTCTATGCAGTCTATGAGGTAGTACGAGATGTCCTGGGTGTGTTGTGATGAGGTCTCTATGCAGTCTATGAGGTAGTGTGAGATGTCCTGGGTGTGTTGTGATGAGAAGTCTCTATGCAGTCTATGAGGTAGTACGAGATGTCCCGGGTGTGTTGCGATGAGAAGTCTCTATGCAGTCTATGAGGTAGTACGAGATGTCCCGGGTGTGTTGCGATGAGAAGTCTCTATGCAGTCTATGAGGTAGTACGAGATGTCCCGGGTGTGTTGCGATGGGAAGTCTCTATGCAGTCTATGAGGTAGTACGAGATGTCCCGGGTGTGTTGCGATGAGAAGTCTCTATGCAGTCTATGAGGTAGTACGAGATGTCCCGGGTGTGTTGCGATGAGAAGTCTCTATGCAGTCTATGAGGTAGTACGAGATGTCCCGGGTGTGTTGCGATGAGAAGTCTCTATGCAGTCTATGAGGTAGTACGAGATGTCCCGGGTGTGTTGTGATGAGAAGTCTCTATGCAGTCTATGAGGTAGTACGAGATGTCCCGGGTGTGTTGTGATGAGAAGTCTCTATGCAGTCTATGAGGTAGTATGAGATGTCCTGGGTGTGTTGTGATGGAAGTCTCTATGCAGTCTATGAGGTAGTATGAGATGTCCTGGGTGTGTTGTGATGAGGTCTCTATGCAGTCTATGAGGTAGTATGAGATGTCCTGGGTGTGTTGTGATGAGGTCTCTATGCAGTCTATGAGGTAGTATGAGATGTCCTGGGTGTGTTGTGATGAGAAGTCTCTATGCAGTCTATGAGGTAGTACGAGATGTCCCGGGTGTGTTGTGATGAGAAGTCTCTATGCAGTCTATGAGGTAGTGTGAGATGTCCTGGGTGTGTTGTGATGGGAAGTCTCTATGCAGTCTATGAGGTAGTACGAGATGTCCCGGGTGTGTTGTGATGGGAAGTCTCTATGCAGTCTATGAGGTAGTACGAGATGTCCCGGGTGTGTTGTGATGAGAAGTCTCTATGCAGTCTATGAGGTAGTACGAGATGTCCCGGGTGTGTTGTGATGAGAAGTCTCTATGCAGTCTATGAGGTAGTACGAGATGTCCCGGGTGTGTTGTGATGAGAAGTCTCTATGCAGTCTATGAGGTAGTACGAGATGTCCCGGGTGTGTTGTGATGAGAAGTCTCTATGCAGTCTATGAGGTAGTACGAGATGTCCCGGGTGTGTTGTGATGAGAAGTCTCTATGCAGTCTATGAGGTAGTACGAGATGTCCCGGGTGTGTTGTGATGAGAAGTCTCTATGCAGTCTATGAGGTAGTGTGAGATGTCCTGGGTGTGTTGTGATGAGGTCTCTATGCAGTCTATGAGGTAGTATGAGATGTCCTGGGTGTGTTGTGATGAGAAGTCTCTATGCAGTCTATGAGGTAGTATGAGATGTCCCGGGTGTGTTGTGATGAGAAGTCTCTATGCAGTCTATGAGGTAGTACGAGATGTCCCGGGTGTGTTGTGATGAGAAGTCTCTATGCAGTCTATGAGGTAGTATGAGATGTCCCGGGTGTGTTGTGATGAGAAGTCTCTATGCAGTCTATGAGGTAGTATGAGATGTCCTGGGTGTGTTGTGATGAGAAGTCTCTATGCAGTCTATGAGGTAGTACGAGATGTCCCGGGTGTGTTGTGATGAGAAGTCTCTATGCAGTCTATGAGGTAGTACGAGATGTCCCGGGTGTGTTGTGATGAGAAGTCTCTATGCAGTCTATGAGGTAGTACGAGATGTCCCGGGTGTGTTGTGATGAGAAGTCTCTATGCAGTCTATGAGGTAGTGTGAGATGTCCTGGGTGTGTTGTGATGAGAAGTCTCTATGCAGTCTATGAGGTAGTATGAGATGTCCTGGGTGTGTTGTGATGAGAAGTCTCTATGCAGTCTATGAGGTAGTATGAGATGTCCCGGGTGTGTTGTGATGAGAAGTCTCTATGCAGTCTATGAGGTAGTACGAGATGTCCCGGGTGTGTTGTGATGAGAAGTCTCTATGCAGTCTATGAGGTAGTACGAGATGTCCCGGGTGTGTTGTGATGAGAAGTCTCTATGCAGTCTATGAGGTAGTACGAGATGTCCCGGGTGTGTTGTGATGAGAAGTCTCTATGCAGTCTATGAGGTAGTACGAGATGTCCCGGGTGTGTTGTGATGAGAGGTCTCTATGCAGTCTATGAGGTAGTATGAGATGTCCTGGGTGTGTTGTGATGAGAAGTCTCTATGCAGTCTATGAGGTAGTATGAGATGTCCTGGGTGTGTTGTGATGAGAAGTCTCTATGCAGTCTATGAGGTAGTATGAGATGTCCGGGTGTGTTGCGATGAGAAGTCTCTATGCAGTCTATGAGGTAGTACGAGATGTCCCGGGTGTGTTGTGATGAGAAGTCTCTATGCAGTCTATGAGGTAGTACGAGATGTCCCGGGTGTGTTGTGATGAGAAGTCTCTATGCAGTCTATGAGGTAGTACGAGATGTCCCGGGTGTGTTGTGATGAGAAGTCTCTATGCAGTCTATGAGGTAGTATGAGATGTCCTGGGTGTGTTGTGATGAGAAGTCTCTATGCAGTCTATGAGGTAGTATGAGATGTCCTGGGTGTGTTGTGATGAGAAGTCTCTATGCAGTCTATGAGGTAGTACAAGATGTCCCGGGTGTGTTGTGAAGAGAAGTCTCTATGCAGTCAATGACATGTCTTACGTGTGGTGACACTGATGGTGACGGGCGACCCCTCATGTTGGCGGATCAGAGCGGTCACTCCCACTGTGTAGCTCACACCCGCGTCCAGGCCCTCGAGATCGAAGGAAGAGACGTCACTGGACACCAAGCGACTGAGTTCCGGACCGCCTGGGGAAGACAACACAGTGCCAGAGGACAAGCGAATCCATCAAACCAAATCAATTGATTTTGTAACATGACATTTTCACATGGAGAGCGAGGAGAGAGGCTGCTTACCGTCTGCCCGCCTCCACACAATCCGATAGGCCGTCGCTCCCTGAATCCCAACCCACGATACCCTGGCAGCGTCACTGCGGGATTCCAGCAGCTGCAGACGGCTCACTGTTCCCACGGTAACCTGCCCCTGACCTGGCAAACAGGATTGGGGGGGGTTAATAGGGCTGTACAGCAGGATGAGGAAGCAGTCCCCTCACACACTGAAAGATATTTAATGAGTATGAAAGCAGTCCCCTCACACACAGTGAAAGATGTTTAATGAGTATGAAAGCAGTCCCCTCACACAGTGAAAGATGTTTAATGAGTATGAAAGCAGTCCCCTCACACACAGTGAAAGATGTTTAATGAGTATGAAAGCAGTCCCCTCACACAGTGAAAGATGTTTAATGAGTATGAAAGCAGTCCCCTCACACACAGTGAAAGATGTTTAATGAGTATGAAAGCAGTCCCCCCTCACACAGTGAAAGATGTTTAATGAGTATGAAAGCAGTCCCCTCACACAGTGAAAGATGTTTAATGAGTATGAAAGCAGTCCCCTCACACACAGTGAAAGATGTTTAATGAGTATGAAAGCAGTCCCCTCACACACAGTGAAAGATGTTTAATGAGTATGAAAGCAGTCCAGTCTCACACAGTGAAAGATGTTTAATGAGTATGAAAGCAGTCCCCTCACACACAGTGAAAGATGTTTAATGAGTATGAAAGCAGTCCCGTCACACAGTGAAAGATGTTTAATGAGTATGAAAGCAGTCCCCTCACACACAGTGAAAGATGTTTAATGAGTATGAAAGCAGTCCCGTCACACACAGTGAAAGATGTTTAATGAGTATGAAAGCAGTCCCCTCACACACAGTGAAAGATGTTTAATGAGTATGAAAGCAGTCCCCTCACACACAGTGAAAGATGTTTAATGAGTATGAAAGCAGTCCCCTCACACACAGTGAAAGATGTTTAATGAGTATGAAAGCAGTCCCCCCTCACACAGTGAAAGATGTTTAATGAGTATGAAAGCAGTCCCGTCACACACAGTGAAAGATGTTTAATGAGTATGAAAGCAGTCCCCTCACACACAGTGAAAGATGTTTAATGAGTATGAAAGCAGTCCCCTCACACACAGTGAAAGATGTTTAATGAGTATGAAAGCAGTCCCCTCACACACAGTGAAAGATGTTTAATGAGTATGAAAGCAGTCCCCTCACACACAGTGAAAGATGTTTAATGAGTATGAAAGCAGTCCCCTCACACAGTGAAAGATGTTTAATGAGTATGAAAGCAGTCCCAGTGAAAGATGTTTAATGAGTATGAGAGCAGTCTCACACAGTGAAAGATGTTTAATGAGTATGAAAGCAGTCCCCTCACACACAGTGAAAGATGTTTAATGAGTAAGAAAGCAGTCCCCCTCACACAGTGAAAGATGTTTAATGAGTATGAAAGTATACTTTCGGAGCAGGAGTGTGTGTCACTTTCTCAAATACTCAGGAACTGTCAAGAGAGACAGTCGAGAGGGGAGCTGTGTGCACTGGTGACCGCGAGTGCGTCACGAAGAGTCAAGGAGTCGGGGACGAAACGGGAACAGGTGACGGAGAAGAATACAGGGGTGGTAGTCCCGTCACACACAGTGAAAGATGTTTAATGAGTATGAGCAGCAGTCCTCACACACAGTGAAAGATGTTTAATGAGTATGAAAGCAGTCCCCTCACACACAGTGAAAGATGTTTAATGAGTATGAAAGCAGTCCCGTCACACAGTGAAAGATGTTTAATGAGTATGAAAGCAGTCCCCTCACACACAGTGAAAGATGTTTAATGAGTATGAAAGCAGTCCCCTCACACACAGTGAAAGATGTTTAATGAGTATGAAAGCAGTCCTCACACACAGTGAAAGATGTTTAATGAGTATGAAAGCAGTCCCCTCACACACAGTGAAAGATGTTTAATGAGTATGAAAGCAGTCCCCTCTCACACAGTGAAAGATGTTTAATGAGTATGAAAGCAGTCCCCCTCACACAGTGAAAGATGTTTAATGAGTAAGAAAGCAGCCCCCTCACACAGTGAAAGATGTTTAATGAGTAAGAAAGCAGCCCCCTCACACAGTGAAAGATGTTTAATGAGTATGAAAGCAGTCCCGTCACACACAGTGAAAGATGTTTAATGAGTATGAAAGCAGTCCCCTCACACACAGTGAAAGATGTTTAATGAGTATGAAAGCAGTCCCCCTCACACAGTGAAAGATGTTTAATGAGTATGAAAGCAGTCCCCTCACACACAGTGAAAGATGTTTAATGAGTATGAAAGCAGTCCCCTCACACACAGTGAAAGATGTTTAATGAGTATGAAAGCAGTCCCGTCACACACAGTGAAAGATGTTTAATGAGTATGAAAGCAGTCCCCTCACACACACAGTGAAAGATGTTTAATGAGTATGAAAGCAGTCCCCTCACACACAGTGAAAGATGTTTAATGAGTATGAAAGCAGTCCCGCCACACACAGTGAAAGATGTTTAATGAGTATGAAAGCAGTCCCCTCACACACAGTGAAAGATGTTTAATGAGTATGAAAGCAGTCCCCTCACACACAGTGAAAGATGTTTAATGAGTATGAAAGCAGTCCCCTCACACACAGTGAAAGATGTTTAATGAGTATGAAAGCAGTCCCCTCACACACAGTGAAAGATGTTTAATGAGTATGAAAGCAGTCCCCTCACACACAGTGAAAGATGTTTAATGAGTATGAAAGCAGTCCCCTCACACAGTGAAAGATGTTTAATGAGTATGAAAGCAGTCCCCTCACACAGTGAAAGATGTTTAATGAGTATGAAAGCAGTCCCCTCACACACAGTGAAAGATGTTTAATGAGTAAGAAAGCAGCCCCCACACACAGTGAAAGATGTTTAATGAGTATGAAAGCAGTCCCCTCTCACACAGTGAAAGATGTTTAATGAGTATGAAAGCAGTCCCCTCACACACAGTGAAAGATGTTTAATGAGTATGAAAGCAGTCCCCTCACACACAGTGAAAGATGTTTAATGAGTATGAAAGCAGTCCCCTCACACACAGTGAAAGATGTTTAATGAGTATGAAAGCAGTCCCCTCACACACAGTGAAAGATGTTTAATGAGTATGAAAGCAGTCCCCTCACACACAGTGAAAGATGTTTAATGAGTATGAAAGCAGTCCCCTCACACACAGTGAAAGATGTTTAATGAGTATGAAAGCAGTCCCCTTTCCAGTGAAAGAGGTTTAATGAGTAAACAAGCGTCCTGTCACACACAGTGAAAGATGTTTAATGAGTATGAAAGCAGTCCCCTCACACACAGTGAAAGATGTTTAATGAGTATGAAAGCAGTCCCCTCACACACACAGTGAAAGATGTTTAATGAGTATGAAAGCAGTCCCCTCACACACAGTGAAAGATGTTTAATGAGTATGAAAGCAGTCCCCTCACACACAGTGAAAGATGTTTAATGAGTATGAAAGCAGTCCCGTCACACACAGTGAAAGATGTTTAATGAGTATGAAAGCAGTCCCGTCACACACAGTGAAAGATGTTTAATGAGTATGAAAGCAGTCCCCTCACACAGTGAAAGATGTTTAATGAGTAAGAAAGCAGCCCCCTCACACAGTGAAAGATGTTTAATGAGTAAGAAAGCAGCCCCCTCACACAGTGAAAGATGTTTAATGAGTATGAAAGCAGTCCCCTCACACACAGTGAAAGATGTTTAATGAGTATGAAAGCAGCCCCCTCACACAGTGAAAGATGTTTAATGAGTATGAAAGCAGTCCCCCACACACAGTGAAAGATGTTTAATGAGTATGAAAGCAGTCCCCTCACACACAGTGAAAGATGTTTAATGAGTATGAAAGCAGTCCCCTCACACACAGTGAAAGATGTTTAATGAGTATGAAAGCAGTCCCCTCACACACACAGTGAAAGATGTTTAATGAGTATGAAAGCAATCCCGTCACACACAGTGAAAGATGTTTAATGAGTATGAAAGCAGTCCCCTCACACACAGTGAAAGATGTTTAATGAGTATGAAAGCAGTCCCCTCACACACAGTGAAAGATGTTTAATGAGTATGAAAGCAGTCCCGTCACACACAGTGAAAGATGTTTAATGAGTATGAAAGCAGTCCCGTCACACAGTGAAAGATGTTTAATGAGTATGAAAGCAGTCCCGTCACACAGTGAAAGATGTTTAATGAGTATGAAAGCAGTCCCGTCACACACAGTGAAAGATGTTTAATGAGTATGAAAGCAGTCCCCTCACACAGTAGAATAACCTGCTCTCCTTTTACAATCCCGAGTAGAATAACCTGCTCTCCTTTTACAATCCCGAGTAGAATAACCTGCTCTCCTTTTACATTCCTAAGTAGAATAACCTGCTCTCCTTTCCTGTCTCTCACCTGTCCTGGTGCTCACAGTGACGGGGTTCTCCTCTCGGGTCCCGACCAGCGCAGACACCCCCACAGTGTACCCCGAGTCCTCCTGCAGACCCCTGATGTCGTACACGGTCGTGTTTCCGGGCACCACGCGAGACGTCTCCCTGCCTGCGACGGTCGAACAGAGAGAGAGAGAGGCCAGCGTGTTCATTTATTCATTTATTAAAAGCTAAAGAGATATCCCTTATGAAAGCTTCCCATAGTAAAAGCCCAGCAAAGTGCAATGCAGGGTGAACCCCGGTATGTCAAAGCTTGGTAACTGCATCGTTCTGTATAACCTGGGGGTCCCAGTGCATGGGGGAAAGGGCACAGTGACTGTGTTCAATATTTCTGAGGGATGATTGGCAAGTCATGACAGCAGAACACTCTGTTACCGTCTTCACCCTGCCAGCTGATCCGGTACCCCGTCGCCTTGGCGATGCCAGTCCAGGTGATTCTGACCCGGGAGCTGTCCGTCTCCACCACCCTCACACTCGTCACTCCGGCCACTGCAGCCTCCTCTGAGACATGAGAGAGGCACGAGAGAGAGGAGAGACATGAGAGAGAAGAGACATGAGAGAGAGAAGAGACACGAGAGAGAGGAGAGAAGAGACACGAGAGAGAGGAGAGAAACATGAGGAGAGGAGAAACGCAAGTGAAAGGGAGACGAGAGGCACAAGAGAGACATGTGAGAGAAACATGAGAGAGAGAGAGAGACCAGAGACAGGTGAGAGAGCACTAGCACAGCTAGCTCACCAAGTAAAGCAAATCACTGACTATCAGCAAACTCATTGACTGGAAGCAGGGGGATTACCTGGGGTAACACTGACACCATGTGGCAGAAAAGCTGAATGGCAGTTTTCACATTTATACTGTTGGAGAAGACCAGGCACTGAATCCTCTTGTGCAATTTGTTTTTTTATTTAATTAAATGAAGAATCCTGGTTGGCTGAAATGTGTTAAGAAGACCAGTCCTATCAGCCACCCCAAGAGCGCCTGTGCCTGCAGGTGTACTGGGGATAGCAAGGGTACGATAACTAGGAGATTCTGACTGTAAATCACACACTGCACTGCACTGCACGGCACGCCACTGCACTCTGACACTCCAGGCACTGCACTCACCTGCCCTGACGCTCACACTGACAGGGTTTCCCTCCCTGTTTCCCACAAGCGCTGTCAATCTGATCAAGTAGTTCGTGCCCTCGCGCAGGTCCTGCAGGTCAAAGGTGGTCTGGTCCCCTGAAATAATGCTGGTCACCTCCGAGTCACCTGAGAGAGGGGGGTGGTGAGGCAGTTACTCACAATGCTGTGTGCAGACCTCACTGCACAGTTATAGCAAGCCACATCAACAACACACACAGTCTCTATTGCCTATATGTACACATGTGTTTGTGTAGTGGTAACTTAGTTGTGTGGAGCCTGCTGTCTGTGTCGAGTGTTTTTGCAGGGGAGTGGCTAATTGTACAATCTCTATTGCTTACTCAGGGTTATAAACTCACACTAGCCCTGCCCCCAGTCATGGATTCATCACTGAAATGCCCAGGCCAGCACCAGGAGTTTATTATTTCATTGATAACCTTGAAAACCTGCCCCTCACCCTGACCCTAATGTGCAGCCTGTTTTTAATGAAAGCATTTCTGAATGCCAGTTTCACGGAGGTGGCTCAGGGCCACCCCCCTGTCCTCACCCTCAGAGCTGCTGATCTGGATGCGGTAGGCAGTGGCTCCAGCCACCCCAGTCCAGCCCAGCTGCACGGTGCTGCCCAGCGTCTCCAACACACGCAGGCCAGTCACACTGCCCACTGACTGCACCACTGAGGAGAGAGAGAATCACATTCACTGCACTGTACTGAGACACGGGCACTGACACACACTGACTGCACCACTGAGGAGAGAGAGAATCACATTCACTGCACTGTACTGAGACACGGGCACTGACACACACTGACTGCACCACTGAGGAGAGAGAGAATCACATTCACTGCACTGTACTGAGACACGGGCACTGACACACACTGTGACTGACTGAGTGACTCCTCTTCACTCTGCTTGACTTACACGACAGGGACAAACACATACTGACACACACTGAGACACGGGCACTGACACACACACACACACACAGACACGGGCACTGACACTGACTGACGTGGTGACTCCCTCTCTCTCTCTGCACTGTAAGTGACGTGACATGACTCTGTGTCCGTGACACACATACTGACTGCACCACTGAGGAGAGAGAGAATCACATTCACTGCACTGTACTGAGACACGGGCACTGACACACACACACACTGACTGCACCACTGAGGAGAGAGAGAATCACATTCACTGCACTGTACTGAGACACGGGCACTGACACACACTGACTGCACCACTGAGGAGAGAGAGAATCACATTCACTGCACTGTACTGAGACACGGGCACTGACACACACACACACACATACTGACTGCACCACTGAGGAGAGAGAGAATCACATTCACTGCACTGTACTGAGACACGGGCACTGACACACACACACACACACACATACTGACTGCACCACTGAGGAGAGAGAGAATCACATTCACTGCACTGTACTGAGACACGGGCACTGACACACACTGACTGCACCACTGAGGAGAGAGAGAATCACATTCACTGCACTGTACTGAGACACGGGCACTGACACACACTGACTGCACCACTGAGGAGAGAGAGAATCACGTGTCACATCCTCTCTCTCTTAGTGTAAGTGACGTGACACGACTCTGTGCCCGTGACTGTGTGTGTGTGTGTGTACTGACTGACGTTGGAGACTCCTGTCTCTCTTAGTGTAAGTGACGTGACATGACTCTGTGCCACGTGACTGTGTGTGACCTGACGTGAGTGACCTGGAGAGAGAGAGAATCACATTCACTGCACTGTACTGAGACACACACACACACACACACACAGTAGTGCAGAATATGAAAGAGGGTCTCCAGCACTAGAAGCCTCTCTTCATTAAGCCTCAGTATAATGTTGCGGCCTCGTTCTTCATGCCCACCTGTCTGGGAGGTGCTGGCCGGGGTGGCCACCTCCCTGCCCTCGTACAGGGTGTACAGGGTGATGATGTACTCCGTGCCCGGCTGCAGCCCAACGATCTCATAGCTGTTAGTGCTGGTGGAGAACGACACCTGCTGGGAATCCCCTCCTGTGGAGCAGAACAGAGGAGCCAGGTCAGGAACCCAGACACATTGGCATTGTGAGTGCTGATCCACACTCAGTGATATTATACATTGTGAGTGCAGAGCCACACTCTCAGTGATATTATACATTGTGAGTGCAGAGCCACACTCTCAGTGATATTATACAATAAGTAATATAAGAGATCAGGGTGTGCTTCATTGTGGAATATCGCCTCGCCTCAGGAGTGTTGTAATGTCCTGCCTTCATTGATATCTCACACCCTCACACACTCCCTGCAGAGACACACTGTGACTATACAGCGACAAGGAGGTCATTTGAAATTAAAAACAGCCAATAGAAAGAGGTTTAAAGAGAGACTGTGCTCACCCGCGGCCCGCCTCCACTCCAACCGGTACCCCTGCGCAGCCCGGATCAGGGTCCAGGTGACCTGGATGGAACTGGGTCCGATGCTGAAGGTTTGCAGGGTCTGCTGCTCTGTGCTCTCTGTGGGACGGGAGACAAGGCAGTGGTGTAAACAAACAAGAGGCTAAACTCACCTTTATGTGTTCATGGAGGCAGTGAGGGTGTGCACAGATGCCCAGTCGATTACATGAATGTCAGTTGTGGTGGTCGTGCAGACGCTCTGTGCACAAGCTGCTCTCTTCTATAATGCAGCAGTGTGGAGCGCAGTTAGGCTCTGTGCACAAGCTGCTCTCTTCTACAATGCAGCAGTGTGGAGCGCAGTCAGGCTCTGTGCACAAGCTGCTCTCTTCTATAATGCAGCAGTGTGGAGCGCAGTCAGGCTCTGTGCACAAGCTGCTCTCTTCTATAATGCAGCAGTGTGGAGCGCAGTCAGGCTCTGTGCACAAGCTGCTCTCTTCTATAATGCAGCAGTGTGGAGCGCAGTCAGGCTCTGTGCACAAGCTGCTCTCTTCTATAATGCAGCAGTGTGGAGCGCAGTCAGGCTCTGTGCACAAGCTGCTCTCTTCTATAATGCAGCAGTGTGGAGCGCAGTCAGGCTCTGTGCACAAGCTGCTCTCTTCTATAATGCAGCAGTGTGGAGCGCAGTCAGGCTCTGTGCACAAGCTGCTCTCTTCTACAATGCAGCAGTGTGGAGCGCAGTCAGGCTCTGTGCACAAGCTGCTCTCTTCTACAATGCAGCAGTGTGGAGCGCAGTCAGGCTCTGTGCACAAGCTGCTCTCTTCTATAATGCAGCAGTGTGGAGCACAGTCAGGCTCTGTGCACAAGCTGCCCTCTTCTATAATGCAGCAGTGTGGAGCGCAGTCAGGCTCTGTGCACAAGCTGCTCTCTTCTACAATGCAGCAGTGTGGAGCACAGTCAGGCTCTGTGCACAAGCTGCCCTCTTCTATAATGCAGCAGTGTGCAGCGCAGTCAGGCAGATTTCCAGACATGCAACAAAGAATTAATTTATGGAAACTTTGGAGGAACATCATATTCCTCAATTCTCTTCCCTGCAGCCCTTTTCCATCCAAACAGCAAAGAGAAGCAAACGTGCAAAAGAAACCCCACTGGGCTGGACTAATGGGCCTCCTTCTCTTGTTTAGAACAAATTTGCATTTCACTTTGTTTCTTTTTAAAAACTTCTCTCCAAGTTCAACTTGTACACCAGAGTGTAGCCAGAAAGCGGCTTCCCGATTTAAAACACATTAAACAGAAAGAGAAATCTCACGCCTAAACACAAAGGAAAGGGAAACAGAAAAGAATCTTTCTGAATCCCCAGTGATCTGTTCTGTTTGTTTTAAACAGGAGCAGAATTAAACTGGGTCACTGCATCAGTGGGAAAGAACCTGTCCTAAATATAGCTGGTCTCCTGAGTTCAGAAACATTCCCAAAAAGGACAATGGAGAAGGAGAGACAGAGACAGAAAGAGAGAGAGAGCGAGACAGATAGAGAGAGAAGGAGAGATAAACAGAGATGGCAAGACCAACACTGTCTTTTTCAATGGGTTATACTGAGTTGAAGGTGAGATACAGTGAGATGGTTATGCAGCAGGGTTCCAGACTAAAATAAACTTAAGTTTAATGACAAGAGTTTTTGTAATTTTGCATTGTCATTACCTATTACGTTTCTTTTAGTATTTCTAGATATTGTAACTCATCTGGGTTCTCGGTCAAAGTGATATTGTAACCTAGACAGGGTTCTAGGTTATAGTGATATTGTAACGGAACAAGGTTCTTGGTTCGGGCGGTGCTGTAATTTGTAGGGGTTCTAGGTTCTGACGGTGCTGTAACCTGGCATGGTTCTAGAGTACAGTGAAATTGTAACCGGGCAGGGTTCTAGGTTCTGGTGGTGCTGCAACATGTCAGGGTTCTTGGTTCTGGAGGTGTTGTAACCTGGCAAGGTTCCAGGGCACAGTGATATTGTAACCAGGAAGGGTTCTAGGTTCTGTCTGTGCTGTGAACGGTAGGGTTCTAGGTTCTGATGGTGCAGCCAGGCAGGGTTTTGGGTTCTGGTGGTATTTTAGCCAGATAGGGTTCTAGGTTCTGGCGGTGTTGTAGCCAGGCAGGATTCTAGGTTTTGGTGGTATTGTAGCTGAGGAAGGGTTCTAGGTTCTGGTGGTATTGTAGCCAGGCCAGGTTCTAGGTTCTGGTTCCAGTGCATTGTAGCTGTGTCGTACCGATGTTGAACCTGGCAGTGGTGGCGGGTCCGTCGCTCGTCCCATACAGAGCGATGACGGTGACGATGTACTCAGTGTCGGGCTGCAGGCTCTGCAGGGTGTAGGACTCCAATCCACTGGGCAGGTCCAGCTTTTTCACATCACGACCTAAGAGACACAGACAGAGAGTCACTACACAAGCATACTGCACAAACACACAGAGTCACTACACAATCACACTGCACACACACACACACACACACAGAGTCACTACACAAGCACACTGCACACACACACAGTCACGACACAAGCATACTGCACACAAACACACAGAGTCACTACACAATACATACTGCACACACACACAGAGTCACTACACAAGCATACTGCACACACAAACACACAGAGTCACTACACAATACATACTGCACACACACACAGAGTCACTACACAATCATACTGCACACACACACACAGTCACTACACAATCATACTGCACACACACACACAGAGTCACTACACAAGCATACTGCACACACACACACACAGAGTCACTACACAAGCACACTGCACACACACACAGTCACCACACAAGCACACTGCACACACACACACACAGAGTCACTACACAAGCATACTGCACACACACAGCCGCCACACAATACATACTGCACACACACACAGATAACTACACAAGCATATTCCACACCCACAGATCCACACAGGGGTTGCTATACACAAACAGCCCTTGAGAGCCCCGCCCCTCACCTGCGATTGGTCCCCAGACAATGCGGTATCCGCTAGCCCCTCCCACTCCTCTCCACTGCACACGGACACTCTGCGAAGACACGGGCTGGACTGAGAGCTGCTGCACCCCCTGGAGAGGCACTGCAGAGAGAGGGGGGGGGGGGGGGGGGTCAGAATCAGTGCGAGGAGAGAGCGAGGGAGAGCTAACTCTGTGATGACGGTCCCAACTATAACAGAGAAAGCAGCTCCTATACTCAGGGCTCTAACAGAAAGCGGCTCCTATTCTCAGGGCTCTAAGAGAAAGCGACTCCTATACTCAGGGCTCTAAGAGAAAGCGACTCCTACACTCAGGGCTCTAAGAGAAAGCGACTCCTACACTCAGGGTTCTAAGAGAAAGCGACTCCTACACTCAGGGCTCTAAGAGAAAGCGACTCCTATACTCAGGGCTCTAAGAGAAAGCGACTCCTATACTCAGGGCTCTAAGAGAAAGCGACTCCTACACTCAGGGTTCTAAGAGAAAGTGACTCCTACACTCAGGGCTCTAAGAGAAAGTGACTCCTATACTCAGGGCTCTAAGAGAAAGTGACTCCTATACTCAGGGCTCTAAGAGAAAGGTAAAGCACCTGTGATTTACGTGGATGTGATGCTCTTATACACAGGGGTCTATGATACTCCTCCTCGGGTATGTTACACAGTGTGTGTGCATGTGCGCGTGTGCGTGTGTGCGTGTGTGCATGTGTTTGTGTGTGTGTGTGTGTGTGCGTGTGTGCGTGTGTGCGTGTGTGCGTGTGTGCGTGTGGCACGTGCATGTTGCACTGTGCGTGTTTGCACGCACAGCACGTGTACACCACGCAACACACGCACAGACGTGCACAGCGGGCACAAACGTGTGCGACACGTGTGCGTGACACTAAACACGCGTTACCACTGTGCTGTGTGTGTGTGTGCGTGTGTGTGTGCGTGTGTGCGTGCGCGTCTGTGTATGCTTGCACGTGTGCATGTCTGCAGTATTGATTCCTGAAGGTAATACACCTGGCAGCGTGTCAGTCCCTGGGCTGTACCTTTACTGTACAGTCTTGATATTTCTTACACTAAGACATGAAAACACAACCTATAAAGTTCATGTAAAATGCAAACTAGCCTCCTTGTCACATTTACAACCTCAAGCAACCTTGACACTGTTGCATATAATCCTTTGACAGTTACACACAGCCCTTTCAAAGTGACTCTGGCACTGGAATCAATAAGACACCGAGCGAAGAGAGACGAGGACCTCTCAACTTTAAAAGAAAACAACAAAGAAAACTTTTAAAAACAAGCTGATACCAACAATCACAAGAGAGCAGCAGTGATACTGACAGGGAGACAGATAGATCGATAAACAGATTGCTGTTTATTTTTGCACTTGGGTAAAAAGCATGTGTTCGATGACATTAAAAGAAACTGCAGTCACAGCATCAAGCCACCAGGTGGAGCTCTGCTTCACTAAGGTGAAGAGCACTTCAAAATGGACTGCTTCGAGTCACATGATGAAACTGCTCACCACACCTCTGCACTGTCAGCGCTCATGGGGACTTGCACTCCCAAAGGAATCAAACAAGATGCGGACAGAGTAAGAGAATCGTGGACAGGGCTGGTCTGGGAGGGGTGCAGGGGTTGGGAGGGGGCTGGTTGTGTCTGGGGGAGTACTCACAGGTGCGCCCCGTCACGGAGGTGGGGGCGGCGGTGTTCCGGGGGTACAGGGGGTACAGGGTCATCACGTACTCCGTGTCGGGCTCCAGCTCCTCCACTGTGACCTCCGCAGAGTCCGCACTCAGGCTCCTCTCATCCAGCTGGGCACCCGTCTGTCCTGCTCAACAAAGACACATGACAGTCAGCCTGCACCACTCTCCTCTCACACAGCCCCTGCACAGCGTCCATTCGTGCCCTCTCACTCTCCTCTGTGCTAAATCTGAAGCAGTGTTTGAGGTTAACTTCATCTAACCCGTTTCTCATTGTACAGAGAGACGGTCTGCTCAGCAGCACTGAAGACCTGACAGCCACCCCAGATAATGATGGTGGGATGGGGAGAGAACGAACCAAGAGATCAGAAGAGATCACCAAGAGATCTAGAGATCGAACCAGGAGATCAGAAGAGATCGAACCAGGAGATCTAGAGATCGAACCAGGAGATCAGAAGAGATCGAACCAGGAGATCAGAAGAGATCGAACCAGGAGATCAGAAGAGATCGAACCAGGAGATCAGAAGAGATCGAACCAGGAGATCTAGAGATCGATCCCGGAGATATAGAGATCGAACCAGGAGATCTAGAGATCGAACCAGGAGATCTAGAGATCGAACCAGGAGATCTAGAGATCGAACCAGGAGATCAGAAGAGATCGAACCAGGAGATCAGAAGAGATCGAACCAGGAGATCAGAAGAGATCGAACCAGGAGATCAGAAGAGATCGAACCAGGAGATCAGAAAAGATCGAACCAGGAGATCAATCCCTCAGCGCAGTGTGTTCAGACTGGGAATGCGAGGAGATCAATCCCACAGCGTGGTGTGTTCAGACTGGGAATGCAAGGAGATCAATCCCACAGCGCGGTGTGTTCAGACTGGGAATGCGAGGAGATCAATCCCACAGCGCGGTGTGTTCAGACTGGGAATGCGAGGAGATCAATCCCACAGCACGGTGTGTTCAGACTGGGAATGCGAGGAGACGGGTGGGGCAGGAGAGGGGAGGGGAGGTGCACTCTCTGAGGAAAGACACTTAGAAAAGTTAGAATTCTCTTTAGTCTATAAGCTCATTCCATTTCCAAGGGCTCTGTGTCTGTGTGTAACATATCTCTCTCTCTCTCTCTCTCTCTCTATGTTTTGTTTCTTCTGTTTGTTTTTTTTTCAAAGGCTGTCAAGTATCGAAGCCCAGAGGGAGTGTATTTTTTTCAGGTCGAGCGAGCTAATAAAACAGGGTGTGTATCAGGGTGCGGCCTGGCAGGCTTGCTGCCAGGGGTGGTGGGGGAGGGACAGTGATGATGGGGGGGGGGGGGGAACTACGTGGTAGCCCCCCCCTTTCGGGGAAAGAACCTAAAGTGTGTAGGATTAGGGGGGGGGGGGGGGGGAGCAAGTGTGGGATTCAGAAGCAGCAAATGCAGAGCTTTGTACAGAAGAATGCAAACAACGAACACTTCAATGAAGGGATTAGATTAGGAGGTGTTCCCCTACAGAGACCACACAGAGCCTTTTAAACACAACTGACTCATTGCAGTGAAGACCATTCCAGGACCCCTTCCTATAGGCTTCCGGGATTGAATAACAGAGGTGGAGAGAGGTCCACGAAGCAAAGCTGACCACTGTTATAATAAGAGACCCCGATACATACACAACACGCTACCTGCTATTACAAATCACACACATGAAGATTATACCAAGGAGCTGCTATTAAACAGAACAGCGGTTTTCGTTAGCGTTAGAAATCGTACCTCGCGGTCTGTACGTGAGGCGGTATCCCTGCGGCCGCGAAGTGGGCGGGGTCCAGGCCAGGCGCAGGGAGGAATGCCCCGCCTTCAGGATCCGCAGATTGGACACGCTGGGAACAGACTCTGCAGGAGAAGAGAGAGGGATAGGCCAGCTGAGCTGTCAATCGCAACCCACTAACCAATCGTGTTCCCGGGGGTTAGATGCTGCCTAGGACAGTAAACAGGAAGCTTGTCTAGACCTCTCTTTGTGCAGAGTCTGTACACAGAGCAGTAAAGCACATGTTCATAGCAGTTGTTAAAAACAGATTCTTCATTCAGGACCCACTCTGTGAACAGCAAAAAGCTCTGCTGCTGTGCTTTCAGTGTCTCAACACAAACAATATTACCATGCAATCGTAACTGTGTTGTTTGCAGTGGCGCCCCCCGCAGGATACTCACTGGTGCGCGCCTTGCCGGATACCGACTCGCCCACGCTGTTGGGGTACTGCGCGATCACGCTCACCAGATAGTCCGTCGCTGACTTCAGATCCTGCAGAACGCTCGTCGTGTCAGCTGACCCCACGCTGACCTGCAGACACACAGACACACCACAGGGGGGCACTGTTACCCACCGCCATGCATTGCAGGACAGATCACAGGAGTCCCACTGAACACTCCGCAAACTCACTTCTGACTTCCAGTTACTAGAGACAGTCTCCCTGCATTGCAACACTCAGCACTTTCACTGTCAACACAGTGAAAATAAAGAAACAAACGGCTTCACTAAAAATTCCTTACAAAAGGAAGAAAACTCATTTGTGCAAAATGTTGTTCATGCAGCACTGTAGTTAGTATTGAAATGAATGACTATAGATGCCTATATATATTATATATATATATATATATACACACACACACTATATATACACACACACAGTTGTACACTCACAGGAGCCTCTCGCTCATTCAGATCTTTAGCCTGGTGTATCTGAAGACATGGATGATGATCAATCTCTCATGGACACCAAGATATTCAATGAGAGGTTGAAGTCTGGGTTATTCTGCATGCATTCATCCTATTGGATGGGGTGTGCATAGCTGGCACCCACCTCTCTGAGTTCCACTGTGATTGGCTGCCCCAGGCCTGTGAGGGGTGTGTACTGGATTTTATATCCAATGACAGGTCCCCCTGCCGCGGGCCAGCGCACGTGGATCGAATCGAAGGTCTCTTGAAAGAACACCAGGCTGGAGGGTCCAGTGAAGTCTTCTGGAACACAGAGAAGGTATTTCTTTACCTTAATGTGAGCTTAGAGCATGCCTGGGTACCAGAGACATTGGAACCCCCCCCCCCCCCCTCCTTTGGGAAGGGGGTCTGATGGTATGGAAGGGTTTGCAGTCCCGAGTCAGAGCTTTGGGAAGGGGGTCCGGTGGTATGGAAGGGTTTGGAGGAGTCCTGAGTCAGAGCTTTGGGAAGGGGGTCTGATGGTATGGAAGGGTTTGGTGGAGTCCTGAGTCAGAGCTTTGGGAAGGGGGTCTGATGGTATGGAAGGGTGTTGCAGTCCCGAGTCAGAGCTTTGGGAAGGGGGTCCGATGGTATGGAAGGGTTTGGTGGAGTCCTGAGTCAGAGCTTTGGGAAGGGGGTCCGGTGGTATGGAAGGGTTTGGAGGAGTCCTGAGTCAGAGCTTTGGGAAGGGGGTCCAATGGTATGGAAGGGTTTGGTGGAGTCCTGAGTCAGAGCTTTGGGAAGGGGGTCCAATGGTATGGAAGGGTTTGGTGGAGTCGTGAGTCAGAGCTTTGGGAAGGGTGTCCGATGGTATGGAAGGGTTTGGTGGAGTCCTGAGTCAGAGCTTTGGGAAGGGGGTCCGATGGTATGGAAGGGTTTGGAGGAGTCCTGAGTCAGAGCTTTGGGAAGGGGGTCCAATGGTATGGAAGGGTTTGGAGGAGTCCTGAGTCAGAGCTTTGGGAAGGGGGTCCGATGGTATGGAAGGGTTTGGTGGAGTCCTGAGTCAGAGCTTTGGGAAGGGGGTCCGATGGTATGGAAGGGTTTGGTGGAGTCCTGAGTCAGAGCTTTGGGAAGGGGGTCCGATGGTATGGAAGGGTTTGGAGGAGTCCTGAGTCAGAGCTTTGGGAAGGGGGTCCGATGGTATGGAAGGGTTTGGTGGAGTCCTGAGTCAGAGCTTTGGGAAGGGGGTCCGATGGTATGGAAGGGTTTGGTGGAGTCCTGAGTCAGAGCTTTGGGAAGGGGGTCCGATGGTATGGAAGGGTTTGGAGGAGTCCTGAGTCAGAGCTTTGGGAAGGGGGTCCGATGGTATGGAAGGGTTTGTTGCAGTCCCGAGTCAGAGCTTTGGGAAGGGGGTCCGATGGTATGGAAGGGTTTGGAGGAGTCCTGAGTCAGAGCTTTGGGAAGGGGGTCCGATGGTATGGAAGGGTTTGCAGTCCTGAGTCAGAGCTTTGGAAAGGGGGTCTGATGGTATGGAAGGGTTTGCAGTCCTGAGTCAGAGCTTTGGGAAGGGGGTCCGATGGTATGGAAGGGTTTGGAGGAGTTCTGAGTCAGAGCTTTGGGAAGGGGGTCCGATGGTATGGAAGGGTTTGGAGGAGTCCTGAGTCAGAGCTTTGGGAAGGGGGTCCGATGATATGGAAGGGTTTGGAGGAGTCCTGAGTCAGAGCTTTGGGAAGGGGGTCTGATGGTATGGAAAGGTTTGGAGTTGTCCTGAGTCAGAGCTTTGGAAAGGGGGTCTGACGGTATGGAAGGGGTTGGGGTTGGGGTGGGGGGTGTTATTACCGCCGTCGTTGGTGAAGACCCCTCCCGTGCTGGAGCAGACACGCGGGGTCACCAGGGGCAGCAGCGTTCGCAGGATCTTGAAGTCGTTGATGTAGAAGGAGAACTCCGAAGAGGGTCTCGACGCCACCTGGTTAAGCTCCCTCTGATCGGCGTTCTTGATACCTGAGAGGGAAAAACACAGCGCAGAATCAACATTGGGAACAGACCCCTGCTGCTCTGGCTAGCCAGAGAAACCACAACCACATTAGTGACCCTCTCCTATGTGTGCTTTGCATTGGGTTACCTTGCCATGCTATAAACCATCTCCCACTGGCACATTAACCACATCTGTTCTGGAAGAAAACTACACTGGCTGTCTGTGCTCTATCCTTTGACTTGACCACAGACACAGCAAAGCAGTGTGATGACCTGTTCATTTTCTCAGGCTGAGCAGAGCAGCAAAAACTTTTCAAGAGCAGGCTTCATGGCACGATTGTAATTCCAGTATCTGACAGCTACTTTACTTTGCATCTGCATCTAAAGACAGGAACCATCGGCAGAGGCTTTACAAGGGCAGGATCAATCCAGTACTCTCGCTCTTCTGCTGGTCTGACCGCACTTACCGACCGCGAACATTTTGATGTCTTGACTCTGCAGTTTCTGAGACACCTGCTCCACATTGTCCTGTGATTTTCCATCAGTGATGAGAATCGCGATCTGAAATGAAATAAAACCAAAAGGAAATATGAAACAAGGAGGAGGAGGAAGGGGTGGAGGAGGGAGTGGGAAAGGAGGAGGGGGAAGAGGAGAGGATTCTGGGGAGAGGGGTCCCCGCTTTGCTCTCCGTCGGCTCACCTTTGGCACGTCTCGTCGGATCAGGGTGGGCCCGAAGAAGTTGTCCGCTACGAACTTGAGGCCGGCTCCGGTGCGCGTGTTCCCTCCTTTGTACTTGAGGTTTCGGACCGCAGACAGAACCTGGCTCCCGTTCAGGAACTGGGACAGCGTGAACTCCACTCTGCAACGAGGAGTCGTTAGCGACCGACTGATTTACAGGACAGACAGCAGCTTAATTTAATCAAAGCATCATGTGTTGAACCACAACAGCTCCTGCCCCTTCCTTGCAACGAAGAAGGGAAATGCAAGTCTCTAACTGCTTGCCCATAACAATGTAAAAAACCACATGGTTGTGCAGCTGCAATGCAACAAAATGCCTTATTAAAATGAGTAGCCGTGGCTGCAGTGCTGCTGGTACGGACCTGGAGTCATCGCTGTACTGGACCATCCCGAATCGAACCCCCGTCTCGCTCACCACGCTGACAAAGGGAGCCATGATTCCCTCCAGGAAGCTCTTGATCTCACGGAAGTTAATCCTGCCGATGCTGGACGAGCCGTCCACCAGGAACACGATGTCGGCTGCAGCCACATTCCTGCACGTGCCTGCCAGGGACAAGCAATACTGAATCACCCATCCTTACATCTGCAGAGCTAACACTGCATACTGCTGAATCCATGCATCCCTTACTGATCACCCATCCTTACATCTGCAGAGCTAACACTGCATACTGCTGAATCCATGCATCCCTTACTGATCACCCATCCTTACATCTGCAGAGCTAACACTGCATACTGCTGAATCCATGCATCCCTTACTGATCACCCATCCTTACATCTGCAGAGCTAACACTGCATACTGCTGAATCCATGCATCCCTTACTGATCACCCATCCTTACATCTGCAGAGCTAACACTGCATACTGCTGAATCCATGCATCCCTTACTGATCACCCATCCTTACATCTGCAGAGCTAACACTGCATACTGCTGAATCCATGCATCCCTTACTGATCACCCATCCTTACATCTGCAGAGCTAACACTGCATACTGCTGAATCCATGCATCCCTTACTGATCACCCATCCTTACATCTGCAGAGCTAACACTGCATACTGCTGAATCCATGCATCCCTTACTGATCACCCATCCTTACATCTGCAGAGCTAACACTGCATACTGCTGAATCCATGCATCACATTAGAGTCTGGTTTGAAAATAGTTGTGCACAATGATGGGGAGGCCCTGTATACCTTGTGCCTCAGCCTGGTAGATCAGTCCACTCTGCAGGGAAGCAAACAGCAGCAAGCAGATTCTCATCATCACAACCTGTGGAGCAAACACACAGACACAGCCTCCATCAGAGACACACACACACAGAAACACACAGACACACAGCCTCATCATCAGAGACACCACACACAGACACACAGACACGCCTCCATCAGAGACACACCCACAGAAACACACAGACATCAGACACACACACAGAAACTTTGCCATCAGAGACATCAGACACACACACAACCCACAGACACAGCCTCCAGTCAGCCTCCATGTGAGACACACACACACAAAAGGTACAGACACAGCCTCCATCAGACACACACAGAAACACTTCCTCCATCAGAGACACCACACATCGAGAACACACACAGACACAGCCTCTCCATCAGAGGACACACACACAGAAACACACAGACACAGCCTCCATCAGAGACACACACACACACACACACACACACACAGACACACACACACACACACACACACACACACACACAAACACAGACACAGCCTCCATCAGAGACACACACACACACACATCACAGAGACACACACACACAGAAACACACAGACACAGCCTCCATCAGAGACACACACACACAGAGACACACAGACACAGCCTCCATCAGAGACACACACACACAGAAACACACAGACACAGCCTCCATCAGAGACACACACACACAGAAACACACAGACACACACACACTCCATCAGAGACACACACACAGAAACACACAGACACAGCCTCCATCAGAGACACACACACACACAGAAACACACAGACACAGCCTCCATCAGAGACACACAGACACACAGAAACACACAGACACAGCCTCCATCAGAGACACACACACACACAGAAACACACACACACACACTCACATCAGAGACAGAAACACACAGACACACACACAGAAACACACACACACAGACACATCAGAGACACACACACACAGAAACACACACACACAGACACACACACACACACACACACAGAAACACACAGACACGCCTCCAAACACACAGTACACAGTCTCCATCAGAGACAAGCCTCCATGTTGTCACACGGAGGTAGTCAGCCTCCATCAGAGACACACACACTGTGTCGGACACACATCAGACACAGACACACAGAAACACACACACACTCCATCAGAGACACAGACACACAGAAACACACACACACAGAAACACACAGACACACACTCCACAGAGACACACACACACACAGACACACACACACACACACAGAAACACAGCCTCCACAGAGACACACACACACACAGAAACACACAGACACAGCCTCCATCAGAGACACACACACACAGAAACACACAGACACAGCCTCCACACAGACACACACACACACAGACACACAGACACAGCCTCCATCAGAGACACACACACACAGAAACACACACACACACAGCCTCCATCAGAGACACACACACACACACAGAAACACACACGGGGGAGGTAGTCTCTGTGTGTGAGTGTCTCTTGTGTGTCTGTGTCGGAGGTAGTCAGCCTCCATCAGAGTCTTGTGTGTGTTGTGAAACACACGGAGCACAGCCTCCATCAGAGACTGTGTGTGTGTCAGAGTGTGTCTGTGTGTCAGTGTGTCTTTGTGTGACACTGTGTCGGAGTAGTCTCTGTGTGGTGTGTGTGTCTTTGTGTGTCTGTGTCGGAGGTAGTCACTGTGTGTGTGTGTGTCTTTGTGTGTCTGTGTCGGAGGTAGTCTCTGTGTGTCTGTGTGTCTTTGTGTGTCTGTGTCGGACCACACAGACACACACACAGAAACACACAGACACAGCCTCCATCAGAGACACACACACACACAGAAACACACAGACACAGCCTCCATCAGAGACACACACACACACAGAAACACACAGACACAGCCTCCATCAGAGACACACACACACAGACAACACACACACACAGTATTGTGACAAACACACAGACACAGCCTCCATCAGAGACAGCACACACACAGAAACACACACAGACACAGCCTCCATCAGAGACACACACACACAGAAACACACAGACACAGCCTCCATCAGAGACACACAGACAAAGCCCTACCAACCTCTCTGCACTGACCCCTAAACTACAACCCTACCAACCTCTCTGCACTGACCCCTAAACTATAACCCTACCAACCTCTCTGCACTGACCCCTAAACTATAACCATGTGTTCAGTATTGTGAGCTGCACAGCAGGATGTGTTCAGTATTGTGAGCTGCACAGCAGGATGTGTACAGTATTGTGAGCTGCACAGCAGGATGTGTTCAGTATTGTGAGCTGCACAGCAGGATGTGTTCAGTATTGTGAGCTGCACAGCAGGATGTGTACAGTATTGTGAGCTGCACAGCAGGATGTGTTCAGTATTGTGAGCTGCACAGCAGGATGTGTTCAGTATTGTGAGCTGCACAGCAGGATGTGTTCAGTATTGTGAGCTGCACAGCAGGATGTGTACAGTACTGTGAGCTGCACAGCAGGATGTGTACAGTATTGTGAGCTGCACAGCAGGATGTGTACAGTATTGTGAGCTGCACAGCAGGATGTGTACAGTATTGTGAGCTGCACAGCAGGATGTGTACAGTATTGTGAGCTGCACAGCAGGATGTGTACAGTCTAGGAGTGAGAGGAGGGTGCTCTGAAATATATCACTTAGAGCTGGGTTTCCAGAATCGCCACAGAAGAGAGAGGAAAGGGTCACATTCTCTCTCTCTCTCTCTCTCTCTCTCTCTCTCTCTCTCTCTCTCTCTCTGAGTCTCAATAGAAGAGTGTGTGGTCTTTGTGGGTGGGATTATCAGAAATGCTGCAGGGTCTTATTTACAGCAGCCTGCAATACCGGGTCCATCTGTGTGCTCGTGTACCATGATGTTGATCTTCTCAACACAACCAGAAACCCTCCACCCTAATAGTCTTTAACGACGTCCCAGATAAATGTCGTGTCGGACGTTATTCCCCGTTAGAGCACACCAGCACATGGTGTGGCCAGTGCCAGGACCAGGAGAACAGTCTTCTATAAATACAACTTATTTTAATGTGCTCTCTCACAAACACCTCCTTAAATATTTACACCAGGAGGCTCTCTCAGGGATGAATGAATCACAAGCACCCTGGGATAAACACTGGGGGTCAGCACTGGATCACTGGTTTAAACAGGAGGGCGACTCATCCCAAAGCAAGCCTCTTCATAAGCACAAGAACCAGGACACTGTAAACATTGAGCACCGTTTCCCAGGACACTCGCACACTTTGCAAAGCCAGCTCTCAGGCTCAGGTCACTCACATTCATGGCACAGGGAATCAAAGGAAGTTTCCAGTGACTATGCTGAGAGCACAGCAGTCAGCTTGTCTCTAACAATGACCACGGTTATTAAAGAAGAATGAAAAGGAATGTAATCCTTTTAACCCATTAACCTCCAGTCTGCTAGGACACAGGAGTCTGTCCAGACAAGGGCAGTGTCCCCATCAGCTTCAATACAATACTGACTACAGTGTTGTTTCTGTGTTCCCAGCCAACATGCAGTCTGATTCTCCAAACGACTCTCAGGCTGCTGTTCTCTTGTACCAGCAGTTTGAATGAATGAGCTATAAAACAGGGGCTGTATATTTTAAATGAATCCAATCTCAATAAGGTCACTGGCCTGCCCCTGACCTCCAGCCGCTCACTGGCCTGCCCCTGACCTCCAGCCGCTCACTGGCCTGCCCTGACCTCCAGCCGCTCACTGGCCTGCCCCTGACCTCCAGCCGCTCACTGGCCTGCCCCTGACCTCCAGCCGCTCACTGGCCTGCCCCTGACCTCCAGCCGCTCACTGGCCTGCCCCTGACCTCCAGCCGCTCACTGGCCTGCCCCTGACCTCCAGCCGCTCACTGGCCTGCCCCTGACCTCCAGCAGCTCACTGGCCTGCCCCTGACCTCCAGCAGCTCACTGGCCTGCCCCTGACCTCCAGCCGCTCACTGGCGTGCCCCTGACCTCCAGCCGCTCACTGGCCTGCCCCTGACCTCCAGCAGCTCACTGGCGTGCCCCTGACCTCCAGCAGCTCACTGGTGTGCCCCTGACCTCCAGCAGCTCACTGGTGTGCCCCTGACCTCCAGCCGCTCACTGGCCTGCCCCTGACCTCCAGCCGCTCACTGGCCTGCTCCTGACCTCCAGGTCATGCTGAAGTGTGATAAAGTACAGTGAAAGCACGGTAAAGCATAGATAAGTATTGCAAAGCACAGATATGATCTTAAACATTAAATGCATTGTGCACCTGTGGGAAATGCATGGGAAAAAACAGCACAGTTACTGTTCAGATTTATCAGGGTAAACATTTACCAACAGAGTAACCCTCCAGAAACAGGCTTTAAAAAAGCAGACTTCTCAAGCACTTCCACGGGCAGCTTCTAAAGATGACCCTGCAGACTGAGTGCAATACTCCAAGCAGGGTTCCAGCTGCCAAAGCCGCTGTCAGTCATGCTGAGCTATTCCAAACCACACAGAAACTGATTTCACTGCAAGGCGTGGAGCAAGCTGCTTCACAATCCACTCTCTTTCCTCTTACGAGTCTGGGCAAGCCTTTCAGTAGACCCTTTCTAAAGGAGTGTCGTACCTCTTCATCGGCACGAGCAAAACCAGCACCGACCCCCTTGGGTCTTCCAAGCCTTCCACCGCTGCCCTTTTAAAGGAGTGCATCTTTATGAGTATGCGTTTCTTAACTCTGACTAGCACTAGTGGCACCTCTCTTCAATGGTGTGCTACCTGATGCACTACAATCCATCTCCCTCCTTCTCAACAGTGTGCATGTCGTTCATTCCCTTTAGCACCAGCATCCTCACCTCTGGTCTCCCTGCTTTCAGAGGAATTCAATAAGTGGGTAACCCTGAAGTGACTGGGCTTTGACTATCATGTTCAAATCTAACACAGGCCATGCATTTTTAAAGTGCGTCCCTCAAACAACTTGCAGAGCACCAGTGAGGTGTGCGTGTCGTTTTCAAAGGCAGCAGTGGAATGTGAATCATTGTATTAGCGAAGCAGCCCTGTAATTCCACCTACAAGCTGGTGCTTGTGTGAAGCCAACTCAGACATACTGCAACTGAAACAGCAACTACCTTAGAGACAGAAACAACACAGACTGCAGCCTGCACTCGAGCAACGCACACACACAGGCAGGCAGGCAGACAGTCACACACACAGAGGCAGGCAGGCAGGCAATGCACACACACAGGCAGGCAGGCAGACAGTCACACACAGGCAGGCAGGCAGACAGTCACACACACAGAGGCAGGCAGGCAGGCAATGCACACACACAGGCAGGCAGGCAGACAGCACACACAGAGGCAGGCAGGCAGGCAATGCACACACACAGGCAGGCAGGCAGGCAGGCAGACAGTCACACAAACACAGGCAGGCAGGCAGGCAATGCACACACACACACAGGCAGGGAGGCACACAGGCAGGCAGGCAATGCACACACACACAGGCAGGGAGGCACACAGGCAGGCAGGCAGGCAGGCAGGCTCTGTCAGTCCTGTCACGCTCTCACTCCGATGGATAGTAATACATTAAAAACCTCTTGTATTCCCCGCAGCAAGTCAGGCTGGCTGTTTAACCACACCTTAAATGCTGCTGAGTAACCCCCAGGCATGAGCAGGATTGAAATGTACTTCAATCATGAACGCCAGCAGGAACAAGCACTGTGAGCAAAGCAAGTAGCGGCAAACAAACTGCTTCTTAGGAATGATGTTTTAAACTTGGGTAGCGTCTCTCCCCAAACACGATTCTCCGGGGGTGGCAGTGTCACTCACAGTTAGTACAGTTTCATTGATTCACTCTGAAGACCCCAGCTCTATCCACACGCACCTATAAAGGATTTTTTAGATTAGTCTGAAATTACACTTTGCGTTTTATTGAATTGGTTTTTTATTAAATTTTAATAATAATAATAATAATAATAATAATAATAATAGCAGACTGTTTTCTTTTTGTTTTTTAAACGGATACATTCGAGCCTATCCAGATCCGGACAGTTAGAATATCGATACCAGTATCTTCCCCTTTGTCTGCCCCTGCCTTTATTATAACGACCTGTCTATTACGGTCTATAGTGTATTGTGCAGATTCGCTCTTCATCCCTAACTATCTCTCAGCACCCAGGTTAACCATTCACAACAACATGGGTGCGTTCTCGGAGATCATTCTGCGCAGATTCTGTGCAGAATATGACCAATTTAGCCAATGGGTGCGTTCATCGAGATCATTCTTAGAATACAATTGGCTAAATTGGTCAGAATCTGCGCAGAATGATCTCCGTGAACGCATCCAGTGGCTTCTGAATCCAGTATCAGCTGCGCATAGCGATAACACAACGCACAGAAAACAAACACAGCGTGCTGCCTTACACAGGTTCAGAGACAGGTCCCAACGCACAGAAAACAAACACAGCGTGCTGCCTTACACAGGTTCAGAGACAGGTCCTAACGCACAGAAAACAAACACAGCGTGCTGCCTTACACAGGTCAGAGACAGGTCCAGAGAAAACAAACACAGCGTGGCCTTACACAGGATCAGAGACAGGTCCCAACGCACAGAAAACAAACACAGCGTGCTGCCTTACACAGGTTCAGAGACAGGTCCCAACGCACAGAAAACAAACACAGCGTGCTGCCTTACACAGGTTCAGAGACAGGTCCCAACGCACAGAAAACAA
Source organism: Polyodon spathula (assembly GCF_017654505.1). Classification (NCBI taxonomy): domain Eukaryota; kingdom Metazoa; phylum Chordata; class Actinopteri; order Acipenseriformes; family Polyodontidae; genus Polyodon; species Polyodon spathula. Next base: position 38,429,004 of record NC_054549.1, on the reverse strand, counting down.
ACACAGCGTGCTGCCTTACACAGGTTCAGAGACAGGTCCTAACGCACAGAAAACAAACACAGCGTGCTGCCTTACACAGGTTCAGAGACAGGTCCCAACGCACAGAAAACAAACACAGCGTGCTGCCTTACACAGGTTCAGAGACAGGTCCTAACGCACAGAAAGCGTGGGACGCTTAGGGGAGTGTTGAAAAGCACGGGGAGGTACAGTTAAGCAAATTCAAAATGCTGAATACCATGGGCTAGCCATTGGAAAAACCGCAAAATAAAAGCGCAAAATTAGTGTGGCACATTTTTTAAGGGAAGCAGCGCTAAATGTCGTATTACGCAAATCATATTTAAAAAGTAAACTATGCGCAGTGCTTCCCCTGAAAAGTATGCGTGCAATAATTAAAATGCAGTTTATAATAACAAATCACGCTGTTCCCTTTGGCTATAAATGCTGAATTGTGTTTCCTTTTTCTACCAAAAAAAAGACGTGAGCGGACAAGCTGAATGAGTTTGTTTTACCTTTGATGTGCTGTACTCATAACCCAAGGGACTGCTGTAGTCGAAACTTTCTCAGTTTCACGCAAACTTGAAGTCCCCTCTCTGCTCAGTCTTACAACTTGCAAACTTGTATCTCCACTCCAAAACTACAATAAGCGGCGTCTGCAGTCAGATACCCGACAAGCGTTGCCAGCGCAGCGTTTCGTCTTTTCTGTGGGTGGGTGTTGTTTCGCAGTCTCTGTTAATAGCTTCTTTAGCTCTGCCCGTGCAGATCTCTTAGCTGCAGGCAGCGGGGACACTCGAACAGTGATTCAGTGATTCGCAGTTCATTCTTCACTGGCAAACTCGCCTTTTCTCTCTGGTGCCCAGCCTCCAATACCCTAAACCTCGCATCAGCCAATAAGAAGCGCGTTCTGCCCTCGAGTGCTGCGGCGCGCAACAGTCCGCATCTAAACAGGTACAGCGCTGAGAATGCAGCTCTGACTGACAGGTGATGGACATTGTATTGTATTGAATTGTGTTGTATTGTGTTGCTTTTTGTCCGGTTTAACTCTCAATTAACCAACCAGGAATGCGCTTCCTACCGGCAAATACCATTCCGTGCTTGTGAATGATATTTTTTGATACAGTATCTAGTTGCGCTGTGTAGGTGTTCACCCCATCACCAGGTGCTCCGGCCGCTCTAGTGGTTTATTATACACACGTTTCTAACTCGATTAGCTCTCATACATTGCACTACATGCAGCAGTGACACAATGGGGAGGGCAGGGCCGCCTCTACCCAAAATAGCTGACAGGCCCCCCCCCCCCCCCCCCCCCCCCCGTTGACCCTGCTTCCACTTCCCCAGTGAAAGCAGGCAAAGTGCATTTTATCAGTACTGCCAATGAGGTTAAATCACTGGGGAGGCTCCTCCTCCATTTTAGGAGATTTGTCTCACAAATTGTGTCCCTTGAGACAAAATCTTACCATACAAATGGAGACACATTAAACGACATCTCGTGACAAGCTCTCATTCCACACATCATCTTCCTGGGACAGTCTGTTTCCTTTGCAGCCAATCAGCTGTAGAGGCTGTCCTCGTACCGTCCCAAAGCACTCAAGAGGAGACGCGCTTATCCTGCAAGACACACAGTAAACTTAGAAAAGAGCAGCATGTGTTTCTGATTTGAACTCCTACACAAAAAAGAACCCGCTCTGAGCCACAGGCAGGGAGTGCTGGCTTTCACATCACTCTCTGGCCCCTGGGGGTTATTCAGTAAAGCAGAAGGCACACTCATTAGTCAGGGCCGCACAGGTTTAGAGAAATAATTAACTGTTAAAACTTGCAGTGAAAACTAAGTGATGACTCTGTGTGACTTGCATGGCATGTTGTTACCTGAGCCAGGTGCATGCCCAGTGGACTTGCTGTTTTTATCTGTTTTCATGTTTGGATTTCAGTGGTGTTTGTGATGGTTCAGTGGCCTTTGTAAAGTTTCTGTGATGTTTGTTTTGTTTCAGTGGCTTTTCAGTGGTGTTTGTGAGGTTTCAGTATTCGGATGTTGGTTCCTATGAAAGCTTGTGATGGATCTTATAATGGATCTGACAGCAGCATGAGACCCACACTAACCTCTCCACTGCAGAGCTGACACCCACATTCACCTCTCCACTGCAGAGCTGACACCCACACTCGCCTCTCCACTGCAGAGCTGACACCCACCCGCCTCTCCACTGCAGAGCTGACACCCACACTCGCCTCTCCACTGCAGAGCTGACACCCACACTCGCCTCTCCACTGCAGAGCTGACACCCACACTCGCCTCTCCACTGCAGAGCTGACACCCACACTCGCCTCTCCACTGCAGAGCTGACACCCACACTCGCCTCTCCACTGCAGAGCTGACACCCACACTCGCCTCTCCACTGCAGAGCTGACACCCACACTCGCCTCTCCACTGCAGAGCTGACACCCACACTCGCCTCTCCACTGCAGAGCTGACACCCACACTCGCCTCTCCACTGCAGAGCTGACACCCACACTCGCCTCTCCACTGCAGAGCTGACACCCACACTCGCCTCTCCACTGCAGAGCTGACACCCACACTCGCCTCTCCACTGCAGAGCTGACACCCACACTCGCCTCTCCACTGCAGAGCTGACACCCACACTCGCCTCTCCACTGCAGAGCTGACACCCACACTCGCCTCTCCACTGCAGAGCTGACACCCACACTCGCCTCTCCACTGCAGAGCTGACACCCACACTCGCCTCTCCACTGCAGAGCTGACACCCACACTCGCCTCTCCACTGCAGAGCTGACACCCACACTCGCCTCTCCACTGCAGAGCTGACACCCACACTCACCTCTCCACTGCAGAGCTGACACCCACACTCGCCTCTCCACTGCAGAGCTGACACCCACACTCGCCTCTCCACTGCAGAGCTGACACCCACACTCGCCTCTCCACTGCAGAGCACACCCACACTCGCCTCTCCACTGCAGAGCTGACACCCACACTCGCCTCTCCACTGCAGAGCTGACACCCACACTCGCCTCTCCACTGCAGAGCTGACACCCACACTCGCCTCTCCACTGCAGAGCTGACACCCACACTCGCCTCTCCACTGCAGAGCTGACACCCACAGCTCGCCTCTCCACTGCAGAGACACCCACACTCACCTCTCCACTGCAGAGCTGACACCCACACTCGCCTCTCCACTGCAGAGCTGACACCCACACTCGCCTCTCCACTGCAGAGCTGACACCCACACTCGCCTCTCCACTGCAGAGCTGACACCCACACTCGCCTCTCCACTGCAGAGCTGACACCCACACTCGCCTCTCCACTGCAGAGCTGACACCCACACTCGCCTCTCCACTGCAGAGCTGACACCCACACTCGCCTCTCCACTGCAGAGCTGACACCCACACTCACCTCTCCACTGCAGAGCTGACACCCACACCCACCTCTCCACTGCAGAGCTGACACCCACACCCACCTCTCCACTGCAGAGCTGACACCCACACTCGCCTCTCCACTGCAGAGCTGACACCCACACTCGCCTCTCCACTGCAGAGCTGACACCCACACTCACCTCTCCACTGCAGAGCTGACACCCACACTCACCTCTCCACTGCAGAGCTGACACCCACACTCGCCTCTCCACTGCAGAGCTGACACCCACACTCGCCTCTCCACTGCAGAGCTGACACCCACACTCGCCTCTCCACTGCAGAGCTGACACCCACACTCACCTCTCCACTGCAGAGCTGACACCCACACTCGCCTCTCCACTGCAGAGCTGACACCCACACTCGCCTCTCCACTGCAGAGCCACACTCACACTCGCCTCTCCACTGCAGAGCTGACACCCACACTCGCCTCTCCACTGCAGAGCTGACACCCACACTCGCCTCTCCACTGCAGAGCTGACACCCACACTCGCCTCTCCACTGCAGAGCTGACACCCACACTCGCCTCTCCACTGCAGAGCTGACACCCACACTCGCCTCTCCACTGCAGAGCTGACACCCACACTCGCCTCTCCACTGCAGAGCTGACACCCACACTCACCTCTCCACTGCAGAGCTGACACCCACACTCGCCTCTCCACTGCAGAGCTGACACCCACACTCGCCTCTCCACTGCAGAGCTGACACCCACACTCGCCTCTCCACTGCAGAGCTGACACCCACACTCGCCTCTCCACTGCAGAGCTGACACCCACACTCACCTCTCCACTGCAGAGCTGACACCCACACTCACCTCTCCACTGCAGAGCTGACACCCACACTCGCCTCTCCACTGCAGAGCTGACACCCACACTCGCCTCTCCACTGCAGAGCTGACACCCACACTCGCCTCTCCACTGCAGAGCTGACACCCACACTCGCCTCTCCACTGCAGAGCTGACACCCACACTCGCCTCTCCACTGCAGAGCTGACACCCACACTCGGTTTGCGGTTCACGTCCAGCCCTTGCCTTTCCATTCACTTCAATGGGCTGAGATGGCAGTTCGTATCTGAAGGCTGAATTGCTCTGAATTTGCTCACAAGTGAAACAGACAATTATTTCAGTGATTGGAGCAGAGGTTATTTCTTTGGTATTATTTCTTTTTCTGCCTAATTTTCCATGTACCTGCTTCCCAGGGAGTGGCAGGCATCCCATCCCCAACATTCCTGTCCCGAACATGCCCTGCGCAACCCCTGACCTCTCCCGTGTTCTCTCTGACCCCCGTTTCCACCCCGTACATTCTCTTGGCAGTTTATTGGTTTATTACTGATGACCTTTACACTGCTAACCACACGCTTGCTTGTTCAGCCTGCAGCCTATTGAAGGTGAACGACAGTACAGTCATAGCGCCCTCTCGCATAGCTTAGCAAAGCACAGGGGGGCACGAACAAGACAGAAAGCTTCAGGTAAATCTGGGTGAATAGATGCTACAAGCAAGATCTTCAAAGCACAGGAAACCGCGGAGAGCTTTTATTAAGGATAATCATTTTAATGCACCGCCATTAAAAACCAAACACAGCATGTTGCTCATCACTTAACAGCATGCTTATCTGTGGTTAAGAACATTTCATTGAAAGCAGCTTCAATCCCCTAACCCTAACGCTAACATTGTCATTACTGCCAGTTATCTCCCTGTTAACACAAGGGTGCAATCATTATGGTCCATTCTACACAATGCTGAAGCGTCACCATTAATGGAAATGATAACACATTTTGCAATAGGTACTCAGCTTCACATGGCAGTTAAAATGTCTCTGTTAGATTCCCCAAAGCCAGACTTTAACCCAACAGCCTCTTCTAACATTGCTATCACTGGTAATTGTTGCCTGGTTAATGCAGAGAGCTAGTGCTTCATTTGACTCTAAACTGTACACACAGCTGAGCTAGACCTGCAACTAGCATTGCATCCCCCTTCTCTTACCTCTTTCACAAGGAAGACTAGAGGAATATACACGTGTTCATAGAGATACAGCAGTGTGCACATGTATTACAACACCCTGTTTCTGCAGTTTGGGTAGGTGGTGCATATGGAATCAAACCACTGGAACAAAAAATCTTGGAAAATAGGCAAATTAGTGATTGTCTAATTTAATTGATGGCTTTAATAGGCCACACATGCAATTAATTTAAAACAGTACGAGAAAAGGAACACTGAGCCACAAATGGTAACATGGATGAAACTTTTGAGAAGCTGTTTAAGATGCTTAATTAAAGCACAAAGTGCTGTAACATTTTCACCCCCCTATTGCTTCTATATCACTGGTTCCTGAGCGGAAATGTAAATTCTCACAAGGTTTTCATGCAGGTCTGTTTATAAGGGCATAAATGACACATGTTGAGCTGATGCATTTGCACACTCCTGTACGTTAGAGCTAACACAGAGGCACCCTTTCAATGCCAGTGTGACGACTGTGATTTCACATTCCCCCCCTCCTTGCTGTCCCCCATGCTGTGTGTTTGTATCATCTCTCTTTCTGTCCCCCATGCTGTGTGTTTGTATCATGTCTCTCTTTCTATCTCCCATGCTGTGTGTTTGTATCATGTCTCTCTTTCTGTCCCCCATGCTGTGTGTTTGTATCATGTCTCTCTTTCTGTCCCCCATGCTGTGTGTTTGTATCATGTCTCTCTTTCTGTCCCCCATGCTGTGTGTTTGTATCATGTCTCTCTTTCTGTCCCCCATGCTGTGTGTTTGTATCATGTCTCTCTTTCTGTCCCCCATGCTGTGTGTTTGTATCATGTCTCTCTTTCTGTCCCCCATGCTGTGTGTTTGTATCATGTCTCTCTTTCTGTCCCCCATGCTGTGTGTTTGTATCATGTCTCTCTTTCTGTCCCCCATGCTGTGTGTTTGTATCATGTCTCTCTTTCTGTCCCCCATGCTGTGTGTTTGTATCATGTCTCTCTTTCTGTCCCCCATGCTGTGTGTTTGTATCATGTCTCTCTTTCTGTCCCCCATGCTGTGTGTTTGTATCATGTCTCTCTTTCTGTCCCCCATGCTGTGTGTTTGTATCATGTCTCTCTTTCTGTCCCCATGCTGTGTGTTTGTATCATGTCTCTCTTTCTGTCCCCCATGCTGTGTGTTTGTATCATGTTTCTCTCTCTGTCTCTACCTGTCCTTACCTGACTCAGACCTGCTTCAGGAATACTGCAGGTCATGCAGCAGCCTTCCTCATGAAAGCAAAGAAAAGCAATTAAAATGGCATCAGAAGCTACTTACTCTTTAAATAACCATTTTTGCAATGAAATTCCATTGCAGGGTGGGTAGAGATCAGAACCTCTCTTAATCTCTCAGGTCATACAAGCACCGACAAAGTTAAAGTACAGAGCGTACAGAAATACATACATCACATATATACACACACACACTATCTCAATACCAGTATGAATACACTATTGAAAGACTCCTTTAACCTGCACTTTGGATGAAGGGGCTGCTGCAACATAACATGTAGAGATTTCTGCTACCTCTTTCTTTCCCACAAAAACAAGAGATTCAGTTTCTCCTCATTCCCTTTCACAGCTCTCCTCTCCCTCTTCAGTCCTGTTCAGATGATGACTGGCTGTATTCTCAAAGCCCTGGGCTGCCGCTATGGTCTCTGGTCTGCCCTAGTCTAATCTCATTTCTGATTGTAGGTTTTATTCTAATCTGAGCAGCACAAAGGCAGGGGTCTGTACTGCTGAGAAGATCAGCTGCAGGTCAAGCCTGCCCCACCTGCGAAGATGCTAGTTAGCAGAGAGCAGAAATGAGACTGGAGGCACACTGAGCTGATTGAAAGAGAGGGGCTAAGTGAGATCACGCTGGTTATACGATGGTGAGAGTGTTCTTCAGTGCCTCGGTGAACTGTACACTAACCAGGAAGAAACCACGGGAGCACAGAGCTAGGGGATAGAGAGAAGACACAGTGTAGTAAAAAACACAGCAATAAAACATGCTTTACCTTGCTGTATGTGATTCACCATGCTTCTGAATTAAAGAATCTGACTCACACACACTGCTATTGGAAATGGAGACAGACAGAAGTGCAGCTGAAGCTGACTCACACAGTCACAGACACACAGAGTCACAGAGGTGTATCTGTCCAGGTGGCTAGCAACTCCCTTTAGTACAGTGCCAAAAAGAAAACAACAGTCTGCAAGATGATCGCATCTCTGTGAACTACACGTGTTGTTTCCAATAGCTCCGGGAGCCAGTTTCAAAGGGTAATTGTTTTGTTCAAAATCACCTGACAACAATGTAACTGCAGTAATCCTGGCTTTGGGTGCCGAGAAGGAAAGAGAGCTTCCAGCACATTCAACTTAACCAACTCTGCAATGTAGACACGAGCCAATAACAGAGCACTTCAAATTCTCCCCGCGCCGAGGCCAGCGCGTGTGTGTGTGTGTGTGTGTGTGTGCGTGCTTCCATGCGTGCGTGTGTGTGTTTGTGGGCACATTTATAGACACTAGTGACAGTGTTGTAAGGAGACAGATTATTGGTGACAATTAGCTGGAGCAATTGCACAGCAGTGTGCACGTTTATTAGAAAACTCAAGACTCGTCACTTCTATGCTTTATAGACCTGCATGAAAACCTCCTGGTGTCAGAATGTCCATTTCGGGTCAGTAATTAGTGCTATAGAAACAACAGGCAGTGCTGTGTGAAAATGTTAGACAGGCTTCTATAAGATCTACTGAAGCCACACGGTGCGCTACACTTTAAAAGAGTCTCCAGGATGGGATGACTCAAATGGATCCCCTCCTAGAGACAGATGAGTATCAGACCCACACTCGCCTCTCCACTGCACAGTGACATGGATCCCCTGCTAGTGACAGATGACAATCAGACCCGCACTCGCCTCTCCACTGCACAGTGACATGGATCCCCTGCTAGTGACAGATGAGTATCAGACCCGCACTCGCCTCTCCACTGCACAGTGACATGGATCCCCTGCTAGTGACAGATGACAATCAGACCCGCACTCGCCTCTCCACTGCACAGTGACATGGATCCCCTGCTGACAGATGAGTATAGCCTCTCCACTGCACATGGATCCCCTGCTAGTGACAGATGACTATCAGACCCGCACTCGCCTCTCCACTGCACAGTGACATGGATCCCCTGCTAGTGACAGATGAGTATCAGACCCGCACTCGCCTCTCCACTGCACAGTGACATGGATCCCCTGCTAGTGACAGATGAGTATCAGACCCGCACTCGCCTCTCCACTGCACAGTGACATGGATCCCCTGCTAGTGACAGATGAGTATCAGACCCGCACTCGCCTCTCCACTGCACAGTGACATGGATCCCCTGCTAGTGACAGATGAGTATCAGACCCGCACTCGCCTCTCCACTGCACAGTGACATGGATCCCCTGCTAGTGACAGATGAGTATCAGACCCGCACTCGCCTCTCCACTGCACAGTGACATGGATCCCCTGCTAGTGACAGATGACAATCAGACCCGCACTCGCCTCTCCACTGCACAGTGACATGGATCCCCTGCTAGTGACAGATGAGTATCAGACCCGCACTCGCCTCTCCACTGCACAGTGACATGGATCCCCTGCTAGTGACAGATGACAATCAGACCCGCACTCGCCTCTCCACTGCACAGTGACATGGATCCCCTGCTAGTGACAGATGAGTATCAGACCCGCACTCGCCTCTCCACTGCACAGTGACATGGATCCCCTGCTAGTGACAGATGAGTATCAGACCCGCACTCGCCTCTCCACTGCACAGTGACATGGATCCCCTGCTAGTGACAGATGAGTATCAGACCCGCACTCGCCTCTCCACTGCACAGTGACATGGATCCCCTGCTAGTGACAGATGAGTATCAGACCCGCACTCGCCTCGCCACTGCACAGTGACATGGATCCCCTGCTAGTGACAGATGAGTATCAGACCCGCACTCGCCTCTCCACTGCACAGTGACATGGATCCCCTGCTAGTGACAGATGACAATCAGACCCGCACTCGCCTCTCCACTGCACAGTGACATGGATCCCCTGCTAGTGACAGATGACAATCAGACCCGCACTCGCCTCTCCACTGCACAGTGACATGGATCCCCTGCTAGTGACAGATGAGTATCAGACCCGCACTCGCCTCTCCACTGCACAGTGACATGGATCCCCTGCTAGTGACAGATGACAATCAGACCCGCACTCGCCTCTCCACTGCACAGTGACATGGATCCCCTGCTAGTGACAGATGACAATCAGACCCGCACTCGCCTCTCCACTGCACAGTGACATGGATCCCCTGCTAGTGACAGATGAGTATCAGACCCGCACTCGCCTCTCCACTGCACAGTGACATGGATCCCCTGCTAGTGACAGATGACAATCAGACCCGCACTCGCCTCTCCACTGCACAGTGATATGGATCCCCTGCTAGTGACAGATGAGTATCAGACCCGCACTCGCCTCTCCACTGCACAGTGACATGGATCCCCTGCTAGTGACAGATGAGTATCAGACCCGCACTCGCCTCTCCACTGCACAGTGACATGGATCCCCTGCTAGTGACAGAGGAGTATCAGACCCGCACTCGCCTCTCCACTGCTCAGTTGAATGGGAAGATGTTTATCTTTGAACCGTATGCTTTGTGGTTCACGTCCAGTCCTTGCCTTTCAATTCAACTCATTACTATGGGTAAGCCCAGAGAGGTGTGTTAAAGCATATTTAAAAACATGGCAAACCACAGTAAAATATGATCAATGAATAGTACATGGAAAAGGCATGGGGAAATCTTGCAAAAGAACTGTTACCATGTATTGGGATAGTCATGGTGTTTAGCCCACAGCATTCTGCTCGTGGCATTGTCCTGTTTTTTAAAACTTCATAAGCCCAGACAAACGACAGCATCCAAAGTGTGAATTCTTTGTTGCAATGTTGCACAGAGGCTTGGTTTTCAAGGCATCTGGAATTAAAAACATCATGCACATTGCAATGCTAACTACATGCACATTGCAGTGCTAACTACATGCACATTGCAGTGCTAACTACATGCACATTGCAATGCTAACTACGTGCACATTGCAATGCTAACTACATGCACATTGCAGTGCTAACTACATGCACATTGCAATGCTAACTACGTGCACATTGCAATGCTAACTACGTGCACATTGCAGTGCTAACTACGTGCACATTGCAGTGCTAACTACATGCACATTGCAGTGCTAACTACATGCACATTGCAGTGCTAACTACATGCACATTGCAATGCTAACTACGTGCACATTGCAATGCTAACTACGTGCACATTGCAATGCTAACTACGTGCACATTGCAATGCTAACTACGTGCACATTGCAGTGCTAACTACGTGCACATTGCAGTGCTAACTACATGCACATTGCAGTGCTAACTACATGCACATTGCAGTGCTAACTACATGCACATTGCAATGCTAACTACATGCACATTGCAATGCTAACTACATGCACATTGCAGTGCTAACTACATGCACATTGCAGTGCTAACTACATGCACATTGCAATGCTAACTACATGCACATTGCAGTGCTAACTACATGCACATTGCAATGCTAACTACATGCACATTGCAGTGCTAACTACATGCACATTGCAATGCTAACTACATGCACATTGCAATGCTAACTACATGCACATTGCAGTGCTAACTACATGCACATTGCAATGCTAACTACATGCACATTGCAATGCTAACTACATGCACATTGCAGTGCTAACTACATGCACATTGCAGTGCTAACTACATGCACATTGCAGTGCTAACTACATGCACATTGCAGTGCTAACTACATGCACATTGCAGTGCTAACTACATGCACATTGCAATGCTAACTACGTGCACATTGCATGCTAACACATGCACATTGCAGTGCTAACTACATGCACTTTGCAGTGCTAACTACATGCACATTGCAATGCTAACTACTTGCACATTGCAATGCTAACTACATGCACATTGCCATGCTTTACTGTGATGAATCTGAGGCTAATTGAAAGAAGATACTTGACGTTTATAAATAGGCTGCACTCCCAGGTGTCTCTTCTTATTGTTTTTCTGTACTATAATTATAAATTCACAGAGCGATCCAGCCTGGGAAAAGAATAGTGAACTGCTAAATGCCTGTGTTAATATATACCGTGGCAAACATAATTATTATTATTATTTATTATATATTTCTTTTAATTATAAAGTCTCACTGCAAGGTAAAAGCATAGTATAGCCCAGTGTCATTTTGCTAACCATGATTAAGAAGAGTCGCAATTGATTAGAATGATCTAAGCCTGTGAAAAGTAAAGCAAACTGATATTTCACCTGGGGGCTTCAAACAGGCTATTAAACAGATGAGAAACCAGACCTCAGGACACGTGGAGGACGTCAAGTAAAGCTTTTTTCAGGGTATCCCAGTCAAAGCCCTGAACTCTTTCCTTCGTGTCAGTCTGTTTACTCCCTCACTTCCTGGCTGTGGTCTCTGCTCTCCTCCCCCCCATCTACAGAAACCACAAACTCCCCCCCTCTGGAAAAGAACACTCGGAAGTAATTAACAACGAGATCCACACTGTTTCCATACAGCCTGCGCACACCCACTCTGGAAAGTGAGCTGCACCTTTAACTGCCTGCCCTTAACGAAGTGGAATAAAGCAGTGAAAGCGTGCTAAAGCATCGGTACGCTTTGTAAAGCCAATTCAAAATCACAGGACGATAAACTCTGGTAAATGCATGGTATAACCACGGGGTATACTGCATAATTACTGTGCACATTGTGTGTGGGTAATTATCTATCTATCACGCTGATTATAGACATTGCTAGTGTATTCGACCTTGACTGATAGCTACAGTGAGCTACCAGGTGGTCAGAGCCATTAGTAAGGGTTCAGGTTCTTAAAGGAGTGCTAAGAAAGCTTTTAAAAACAATCACCTTCTCTCCTGTTCACACTACCATGCCTCAGGACTGTCCGCACCCAGCACATGAAGAGTTAAACCATGGAGTGCAAATTCCTCAGGAAGATAAAGAAATAATTAAATAATAATAATAATAATAATAATAAATAATAATAATAATAATCTTCCAAATATCTTGAGGTGGGACACTGAGCTGTGAGCCTAGATTTACTACAGGGGGGGGGGCGTTCTTATAATTCATGTGATCAAGGGGAGGTTGGGCAGTGGGGGTGGGGTGCACACTGAGTGATGTCATTCCTTCAGCAGTCTTCCCAATGCACATATTTCATTATTGTGTACAACGACACGCACAAGCGTTTTTCACTTCAGTGAAATCTTCTGTTCTAATGAATGCTGTTCTCGACGCAGCGAGTATCATAGATTGCTCCCCGCCTGAGAACACTGCTGCTTGTGCCTCTATTGCTTGTGAATGTGTGTATTGTGAGCAGGGCTCTAGAGGGAGCAAGGAAGTGCAAGACTACCTGAAAGCAAAGGGCTGCAGCAGAGACACCCAACACACTTCGTACTAACTGCTAACAAAACCGATATTAACAGCAACATGCACACTCTCCTTCCCAACAAGCAACAAAATCCAGCAACATGCACACTCTCCTTCCCAACAAGCAACAAAATCCAGCAACATGCACACTCTCCTTCCCAACAAGCAACAAAATCAAGCAACATGCACACTCTCCTTCCTAACAAGCAACAAAATTCAACAACATGCACACTCTCCTTCCTAACAAGCAACAAAATCCAGCAACATGCACACTCTCCTTCCTAACAAGCAACAAAATTCAACAACATGCACACTCTCCTTCCTAACAAGCAACAAAATTCAACAACATGCACACTCTCCTTCCTAACAAGCAACAAAATCCAACAACATGCACACTCTCCTTCCCAACAAGCAACAAAATCCAACAACATGCACACTCTCCTTCCCAACAAGCAACAAAATCCAACAACATGCACACTCTCCTTCCTAACAAGCAACAAAATCCAACAACATGCACACTCTCCTTCCCAACAAGCAACAAAATCCAACAACATGCACACTCTCCTTCCCAACAAGCAACAAAATCCAACAACATGCACACTCTCCTTCCCAACAAGCAACAAAATCCAACAACATGCACACTCTCCTTCCCAACAAGCAACACAATCCAACAACATGCACACTCTCCTTCCCAACAAGCAACACAATCCAGCAACATGCACACTCTCCTTCCTAACAAGCAACACAATCCAGCAACATGCACACTCTCCTTCCTAACAAGCAACACAATCCAGCAACATGCACACTCTCCTTCCTAACAAGCAACAAAATCCAACAACATGCACACTCTCCTTCCCAACAAGCAACACAATCAAACAACATGCACACTCTCCTTCCTAACAAGCAACACAATCCAGCAACATGCACACTCTCCTTCCTAACAAGCAACACAATCCAGCAACATGCACACTCTCCTTCCCAACAAGCAACAAAATCCAACAACATGCACACTCTCCTTCCCAACAAGCAACAAAATCCAACAACATGCACACTCTCCTTCCCAACAAGCAACACAATCCAGCAACATGCACACTCTCCTTCCTAACAAGCAACACAATCAAACTACACTCAGCTGTGTTTTCTGTACAGGGGTGTGCGGGTCCGATTTTAGTACGGCACTCCTCATTTGAGCCTGTGATTTAATCACAGCTCTGATTCAGGGAAGGAGATGCTTGCGGTGGTGTCTGCGATACACACACTACAGGATCTGGTACAGCTACATGTCCAGCTGCAGCATTCCACGATGAGAACGCATAAACTGCACAGTTAATCCATTAGCTCATGAACTGTGACAATGATTAACACAAGGACTATGATAAACAGTCTATCAGTCTGGGTGGTTACATACACAATATTAAAACTACCTATATAAACTGCACACTGTGTACACAGACTCAGTTCTGGGCTGTCCAATGGAGTATAAGTCCCTCTCCCACTCAGGAATGCAGAGACACACACAGCCTGCTTTCCTCTGGGGCACGTTTCCACTCGTCTCTTTGAGAATCACAATGACAGGGCTTCCCTGAAACCCAGCCGCCCCACGGCACCGAGGTCACAGGCGGGTGGGGAGGATTGTTAAAGACTGAAATGAAACACTTACCCTGCATCTGAAATCTGGCCCGGGGGGGTCATTCACACCAGCTGTCTCCAGCTCCCCTGTAGAACACACACGCGCACACACACATACACACACACACACACACGCACACACACACACACACACACGCACAGTGTTCTTCAAATGTAATCACTGTCAGAGCTGTTTGTTTCTATACCACAAACTTTAAAGGCAATACTTAGCAGCAGTCCTCAAGTGTGTGCGATCACTTAAGTGCGCTTTCATAATGTGAAGAAACCATTAACTTGGCACGCTTCAGTGAGCATTGCCACTCAAGTGCTGTTTCTCAATATGGACGTGAGCCCCTTGTTTTGGGAAGTAGCAGCAAATTTACATTGTCATCGTTTCGGTTTTACTGCACCCCTTTGCCTTTGTATGATGTTAGCAATCACTCAAATACTGCATTTACAAAAAAAAACGTTCTCTCTGTGTTGAAGAGTTCAGGAGCTCTCTTCAGTTCTAGCAGCAGCCACTGACATGCTGTGTGTAACACTGACTAGATCATCCACAGTGGCTTCATATTAGAAAGACTGTACACAGAAAACAAGGTAAAGTAACACATTAAGAACAGTCAACATACTCTACAATAGCACAAGCCACAAGGACAGCACCTTGTTTCTGCTTCTGTGTGATGTTTCTGTGTGATGTGTTTCTGTGTGATGTGTTTGTGTGCAATGTGTTTGTGTGTGATGTGTTTGTGTGCGATGTGTTTGTGTGCGATGTGTTTCTCTGTGATGTGTTTGTGTGTGATGTGTTTCTGTGTGATGTGTTTGTGTGTGATGTGTTTCTGTGTGATGTGTTTCTGTGTGATGTGTTTGTGTGTGATGTGTTTGTGTGTGATGTGTTTGTGTGTGATGTGTTTCTGTGTGATGTGTTTGTGTGTGATGTGTTTGTGTGCGATGTGTTTGTGTGCAATGTGTTTCTGTGTGATGTGTTTCTGTGATGTGTTTGTGTGTGATGTGTTTCTGTGTGATGTGTTTGTGTGCGATGTGTTTGTGTGCGATGTGTTTGTGTGATGTGTTTGTGTGTGATGTGTTTGTGTGCGATGTGTTTCTGTGTGATGTGTTTCTGTGATGTGTTTATGTGTGATGTGTTTGTGTGCGATGTGTTTGTGTGCAATGTGTTTGTGTGCAATGTGTTTCTGTGTGAGGTGTTTCTGTGTGAGGTGTTTGTGTGCGATGTGTTTTTGTGTGATGTGTTTGTGTGCGATGTGTTTCTGTGTGATGTATTTGTGTGTGATGTGTTTCTGTGTGATGTGTTTGTGTGTGATTTGTTCCTGTGATGTTTCTGTGCGATGTTTCTACGTTATGTGTGATGCTTATGTTTACTAGACATCTTCTCGAGAAGGACTTACTTGTAAAAGAGAGAATCTACAGTGAGTAAAATCTCTTGGTAAAATAAAGAGAGCGCGAGAGAGACTGGTGGAGTTGTTTGTGTTGTCACTCAGAGCAGAAGGGAATCTCAGACACCTGGAGAATTCCCTTGGGTCGACCCCCTCCCCCCCAATGGATGACGTCATACCTTCCCCTTCGCTGCGCTGCGTGTCTGTTATCCCAGCCTCACCTGCAATGACACATCACTCAGCTATTGAGATCACCTGCCCCTCCAGAGTCCCGGACAGGTTGTAAATCCTCTATTATCAATCTTCTATCAGCTCGTCTCCCAGGGTGTTATGCTGCTCTCCCTCAGCATCGGTGAGAAGCACGAGCAGCTGCAGGGAATTCAGCTTCACAGAACACTCAGAAGAGTCTTCAATCTTTATCAGCATCGCTAGCCTTTTCACTGACTGGCCCTTCCTCTCATTCCTCGAGCAGAATGCCCTAACAAGCATGGTGAAGTGCGGTCAAAAACTACATGGAAAACACATTTAATTCACAGAATTTACAGCAGAATAAATGAACAATGTATTAGAGAGGCAGCCATCGATTACGGGTTTGATTTTGCAAGCCTCAGTTAAACATTGCTTGATGGATTGAACACCCTGGTTGGAGGCTCCTGCATGTATTGCTGTACCAGCCCGTGCAGGTTTTCAGTTTTATAGGAAGGCTTTGCTAAAATATTTGTTAGCTTCTCTCTTCTGAATAATGTCAGTCGATTGCAGCTCTATTACATGCACAGGGGATCAGCTGTCATTTCTTCTAGAACTATAAACACTGGATGGGGCTACAATTTAGAAACGTTTATTTCTCAGCGTCTTCAATTGACTTCAGGGAAACTGAACCGTCATCCTTACAAAACCAGTGCAAAGCAGCCCCCAAAACTAATCTGGGGGCTCTACATGTTTTTGCAACATTAGCGCTGCGTTTCCTTTCAACACAATATTAGGAGTGGATTTGTGCGCTCAAGTTATAATCCCATGCTTAGAGGATGCTTGTTTTCTCCTGTCTCATCTGCAGCTTATAATTCCTCTTCAGTATAAACTAGGCTGTGTTTACATATTGTAATGGTTGTTTACAGGAAGCAGCACGAAGACTATAATCAAGTCGCTTATTAACTGCAAATTACACCCGAGTAGAGAGGGTGTGACTGGGGGAGGTACACCAAGTCTTAACAGAGCACTCGAAACAAAGCCCCTGCCTGTGTACTCGCTCAGATAGAACTGCAAGAAACAAAGCTTCTGAGAATGCTTGGCATTCATGTTCGTTCACTGACTTTCTTCACTGCTGAATTTAAACGATTACGCAGGACTTTAATGAATATGTTCCGATCTGTATTGGTTAATGAAACCGGGCTTTCATCCAGTCTTTCTAATAGTTTATCTCAAGAAACTGGGACCCAAATTCAAACCAATTGGATCTTGATGGAAATATAAAAGAAACTAAGGAATTAATATATTCAACCTTTACCCCACTGAAAAAGCCCCAGATGGATTTCCTTGGAGCATGTTACAGCACTGGGCAATCCTCCTGGATAGCAGCAACCTGTTATTAATGGAGAAATCCCGGGATAACCATGGACAGGGTGATGATGCTATCCAGGGAGCTTCCCCTGTGCTGTAAAACGCTCTAATGAAATCCAGCTGTGATTCTATCAGTTCTATCAGAGAGGTGTAGGTGAATCAGATCAACCCTGGAGTCCAAGGAGAGCTCGGGAAATCAAATCTGTGTAGACGTCATGCTGGATCTGTGTTTCCCTGTGTCTGGACCGACGACCACACGCATACACGCACACACACACTCATGCACGCATGCTGGATCTGCGTTTTCCTGTGTCTGGACCGACGACCACACGCATACACGCACACACACACTCACGCACGCATGCTGGATCTGCGTTTCCTTGTGTCTGGACCGACGACCACACGAAAGCCGGAGAGAGCGCGCACGCACGCACGCACGCACGCACGCACGCACGCACAGGCGGTGTGGGAGCCTGTCAGTGGGGGGGTAGTGTAGCAATCACAGTTCCCACAGCAGGCTGTCTGGGTTATTTAATTATTTTTTTCTTATTCATGTTCTTACTTTGAAGGTCAAACAAGTCGAGCTTTTCTGGAAAAAAATGCCAAAACAAAACCAGCACACCACCCAGACGCCATTATAAAAAGGAGGGAGGTGGAGCTGGGCAATAAGAAGCTTTTTAAAAAGAGATAAAAATGACCACAATAATTACCCTTGTATGAAATCAAGTTTGAACTTCCACTAACTGCAGCCCCCCCCCCCCCCGTTATTACTTCTCTCGCTTGCACACTTGTTTCTCTTGTTGTTTTTTTTAAATAAAGTTGTACCACTGTCCTGCTCCAACCTGCTATTTGGGAGGATGTATTTTAATTACTTGAATCAACTAGATATAAAAAAAAAAACACTTCTCTCAACTTCCAAGTGGATAACAAATAATAACTCAGGAGTTTTAGGGGGTTTTCATGGGAGCCAAAGATCAATTCATCATTTCACTGAGGAAACTACTCTCCCTCCTCCACATTCTCCCAGATAAAAAAAAAAAAAAACGAAGGAAAAACAGCTGGTAAAATAATCGCTCCTCAAAACGCCAAATAACGAAATGACACTGCTTCCTGCCTCACCTCTCATTTCAGTAGAAGACCTTTCACCACATTAGCACAGAAAGGTATCCCCTTTCTCTTCTGCTTTCTACAGGGCTGATGAAAGTACAGAATCCCTTCCTTTACAGCACAACGTTTCTGCATTAAGACATAAAAACTCAACGGACAGGCCTGCCCTTACTGAGTGAACCCAGACTGTGATGCTCTAAGAAACTTAACAACGTCCGACCCAAGGTCACTGCGTTTGAACAAGGTCTAAAATGAAACGTTTTACACATCAGCAACTCTCGAAGAAACTCAAGCAGACCTAATAAAAGAACTGATAAAGAATCTGGATGACTTACAGCAAAGGTGCTTCCAAACCACCAGACTGGCTATTGGGTTTGACTACTTGAAGAAGCTGAACAAGCGTAATGAGTCAACATCTCAGCCCATTCAACTGAATGGAAAGACGGGCAGGACAGGAACCGCAAACCATGCAGTTCAAAGACAAGGTCTTACCATTCAGCTGAACAGCCTGCGGTGCAGGGAGAAGTGAACACAGTCTGCTGCTCATGTCAGCGCTATGAACTGATCCGCCACCAGGAGGAGATCCAGTACAAAAGCCTGCAGCTAGTCCTGTCTGTTTTATTACCAAGCAGTTGAATGTCTGTGGTCTCAAGCCCAGCCCCGGCACACCTTGGGGAATTCCCAGAGTCCTTTGAGGTAGCTGCCAGGCCGTGCCGTCTGCAGGGCTCAAGATACACAATGCACAGCTGTTGGGAATGTATACAAAACCATAGGATAAAACAAGCATTAACCCATGCTTGAAACACACACACGGTTTCTGATCTCTGATTAGCAAAATGATGTTCTTGCACGACCCCTATCATTTTTTGGTAGCTTCTTTAACTTTGTCGCCCCCTCCCCTCCCTTCCCTTTATTTTGAATCTGGTCTTAAATCACTGGCACCACAATTACCTTGGGAAAACTATCAACTGTTACTGTCATAGGAAACAGCACCCTCTAGTGGTCAGTCAATCTCACTACACTGCATTCCAAACAATGTTTGGATTCAGTGTATTTCACATTTACAGGAAAGTAGATCATTTCTAATTCTCCTCTTATAATAATAATATAAAGTTCTGTTAATATAATGCATTATCCATAACTATTAACACTCGATCATGCTACGTTTATAAATACTAAAATAAACAACAAACGTTTTTACTAGAAGTCTTCATAAAAGACATTGAAAACGACTCGTAGCCGAATCGTGTCATTGATTTTTTTTTTTTGTATTTATAAATATGTAATGAATAATCAACCTGCCATTGTAGAGTGTCACTGTACATTGGTCTTCATGTTAATGCTCTGCTCAGTGAATATTAGTAAAGAATGCCTTGTCTAGTGCTGAACAAACTAGCTTCCCTTGTTTCTAAACTTGTACACGAGGAGAAAGCAACCTTTGCACCCAGAAAAATCAACCTGCCATACTGCCACGGAGAAACGCTTACCACTGAACTCATGAAGTTTCTAAATGTAACGCTACCGAGTGCTCACTAGATACACAATCAAAAGATTTGAGTGCACTAACTTTCTGTACAGCCGTACGTAAAGCACACACACAGAGAAAGAAAAGAAAGATTCTTTGGTCACTTAAATTACAATCTTTATTTAAACTCTGTATCCAGTGCTGTTTCCACCCCCCCATCAGTAAGAAAACAAATCAGACAAAACAACAGGTGTATAGCTGGAGAGAGCTGTTTATACACGCCGGAGTACAGCTGGCGAGCTTTTCCACACTGTTTTTACTGTACATGGAGAGAACAGGGAAGGAGAGGGGAATGGACCTAGAAGCGCAGCCAGTACATGGCGCTGCGGATCCGGTTGTAGTCAGGGAGCTGTTCGATTGGACCTGCGGGAACCAGAAATAAAACACAAGCTCGTCAGCAACAGACACTTCCCACGACACAGCCGTACACACGGGATCAGAGCTACTGGTCACATGGGACATACACGGGCATGAGTCGCATGCACAGCGTGTACAAAGTGGAAATGCGACAAAGCTATGAAGAGTCTGATCCTCTCATTAACCTGCGCTAAAGAAGGCTTCATCACAAGCGATGATCTGGTTCTTCAGATGTGTGTAAGCATGCAAGTCTGACTTGGGAATCTCATTCGTTGGTGACACACTAGCTTCTATAGCAGATATGTTTGTCTTTGGTAGTTATGTTAGTTACTGGCTGCTAAGCCTCAGCTGAATAGAAGCTGCATTTCAGTTGGGCTATCCTGAACAGAGATGCCTTTCAATAAAGGACACGGAGGGGTACTCACCCACAGCAGCCACTGCTGGACACTTGTCATAAATGTATTTGGAGCAAACGTCACGAATGGTTTTAGCATCAATCGCCTGCGAGAAACGAAAAAGCACCAGCCACAAGTTATGAACTGTTTATCACAAATTCACCTGGGTTAAAAGAAGGCACCGCCAGGAAGGAAAGAAGAGTCCCGCTGACCGGACAGTCAAAAGAAAATAACTTTGTGCTGCATTGAAAGTACTCTCTTAAAAAGACTCTTTGTGAAACCATGCTTGACTATTACAGAAGCACGCTGCCTTCGTCCTCGTGATCATGGAAGCTGTGGTAGGTGTCTTTAACCCGTTAATGTTCAAGAGACACGTGTCCCACAAAAAAAAAAACTATTATTATCACTGCCACTAGGTTCATGAAACAGGGTTTAAAACGCACAGGCTGGATCTGGTCACCTGAATTTTCAGTTTCCTCGCGATACTCGAGTCGCTCTCAAATGTATTTTAAGAAGAAACCATTTGAACAGCAAGCATTCAATTCATTGTGTGCCTTAAGGGGTTAAAACACATGCACGCACGCAAACGCACGCACAGAGAATGAAGCACAAATAAACTCCACATACGTCAATCCTTGCGTCCCACTCAGCCAATGAGATTCTGCGCCCATAGCTGAGGATGTGGCGCCCGATGTCCTCGCATGCGGGGGTGGTTCCTGTGGGGGGAGGGAGGTGCTGGTCAGAGCATTTCAGGGGGGTTAGTTTCCTTTTAAATTCTTTTTTTTTTCTGTTTTATTGTTTTCCAACAGAACATCTGCACAAAATATAATGAAAAATAATACTAGTACTAATTTATAAACACAGAGAGAAAGAGAGAGAGAGAGAGAGAGAGAGAGTCAGTGTCAGTAAGAAAGTTTGAGGGATCTCAGACTGTGGACAGAAGTTTGAGTCCACTGGCATGAGTTAGAAAGGGCTGCCAGGCACAATAAAACTTTTCAGCAGACCCTAACACTACACAAGGGATTTTCTCCAGCTTAAGGAAACGCATTTTATCCAATGAACACATCAAGGCGAGCTAGACTGCTTTAATTTAAAAATACAAACGAAATTCTATTTGTTACCGTCGAGCTGAGCGATGAGGCTGGTTTTCAGAGCGTTCTTCGCTCTCACCACATCACTCTCAGTCACACTGGTGCACAGAAGCATCCTACGCAGAGAGGGAGAAAGAGAGGAGAGGGAGGGAAAGAGAGAGAGAGAGCAGAGAGACAGCAGAGGCAGAGAGAGGGACAGAGAGAGAGACAGAGTCACATTCACAACTAGAAGTGCTGTGAAACGATAGTGAACTGCTTCTTAACAACCAAGATGTTACACTTCAGGATTTGCAAAGTTTTAGGGAACCAGAAACTTAAGAGGAAGGCAACAGAAATGTTTGCTTAGGGGCAGAGGTTTTATCAGCAGTTTAGATGAATGTTAAGGGAAGGGCCAGATGCTACAGCAGCTGTTTATCCCAAATGGATAAACCAAGTGGTTCTGCAGAGAGAACACCGATCCTGTAAGTACTGATTCCCAGTGGTGTCACATAATCCATCAATAATTTAGGGGTTTTCATTTTCACTTCATTAACTTTCAATGACTAATTACACACACACACATATATATATATGAGACACACACACATATATATGAGACACACACACACACAGAGCAATTGTGAACTGGCACGACATTGTCAGGGAGTCATACACTGGAGGGCTCACCACATCAGGACAATCATTGGTAAACTGGCAGAGTCAGCCCTATTCCAAGAGAAACAAGCGAACGGCTGCGTGGATTTGTGACAACGGCTGCTTTTCTTTAGTCTCTGCGGAGACCAGCAACCCTGAGAAATGGAAGCAGCTGTCCCTTCCCTTGTTTCAGCTGGAACGGTGAATCAGCCCGATCCACAGCAGCGTGTTTGTGTGCTCACCACTCCCGCTGGGCGAAGTGCAGCATGTCCTCCACGTTGTGCTTGTCTGTGATGAAGTGTATGCCGAACAGCCCCGTGTCGGAGTAGCAGGTGTTGAAAGACTGGAAGCTGTGGCACAGCTTGTCCTCCGCGGAGAGGCGTGCCAGGGTACTGCTGAGGTTCTGCATTGGAACACACAGGGGCAAAGCAAACAAACACGTCACGCAACAACACGTCATCATCACGACACTGATTAACTTGCATCGTTCCACCCTCAGTTCAACGTGCTGTAATGTAGAATGGGCAAGTAATCAGCACAACAGACACCAAGCAGGGACTCATTTCTGCAGAACCCTGCGGTACATTTGCAGGAAACTTTTAGAAAAACCACATGTGAAAAGCCCCCACCTTGCCCCCTCCGTGGGTGACGTCGTAGCTTCCGATCATAGTGCTGGCAAGCATCAGAGGGATGATGTCAGGGCTGGCCCAGCGAGCTCCTTCCACTGCGATGGCAACGTGAGCCAGGGGGAGGGCATCGTCACGAACTCGGATCTGAAACAGACAGGAGTGAGAGTCAGAACGAGACACAGAGACAGACACACACACACAGAACCAGGGGGAGGGCATCGTCACGAACTCGGATCTGAAACAGACAGGAGTGAGAGTCAGAACGAGACACAGAGACAGACACACACACACAGAACCAGGGGGAGGGCATCGTCACGAACTCGGATCTGAAACCACAGGGGCAGGCATGGTCAGCACCGATAGACACACACACACACTCTCTTGTCACTGACACACAGCCATGACCAGTGGACACGTTGCAATATGATGGCGTTGTGCACACAGATCTAAAACCAGAGACACACACACGGCAAGAAACTTCCTCTGTGATGGAAACCTGATCAAGGGGCCGACACTCAGATAAGACCAGCATGGCACATTTCACACACACACACACACACTGGAGGGATGGAAATAAGCCTGACTCCTATTGCAAAGCAGTTCCACCCATTTCAGATTTTACTGCCAGCTTGATTAGCCCCAGTGTGTATAAGTAACAAGCTCAGGTGTGTCTCATTAAACTGCCAGTAAAACCAGAACTGCTGTGCAATGGGTGTCTTATTCCCCACCGCTGCTCTCTCATGTTTTCTGTTAATAAGCTGAAGTGTGTGGGAGGCTGGCACACGTACGTCACTCCCGGTGAAGCGGCAGGGAGCCAGCACTGGGATGGCATCACTCTCGTACTCGAAGGACATGCTGCTGAAGTGCTGCCTGGCCAGGCTCACCAGATCATTGTGGTTCACACCTGCAGAGAGAGAGACGTGGAGAGATTACTCAAGCCTGTCATTAATTGTATCCTGTTTGTATTGTACGACTTCATGCCTGACTGTCAACATGCCCAACTCACCTCCAGCTGCAGCCAGGACCATGCGGGGAGCCTTGTAATGGGTGTTGATGTACTCAACCAAATCCTTGCGGGTCAGGGATCTGGGAGAGAAAACAGAGTGCAGATGAAAAAAGGCTTGATTTATATTTTAAATCATACAATAACTAATCCCCCACAGGCCATTTAAAAAGAAATAACCTTGAACTCTTGCAAAACATTTAAACTTTAAACCACAGGTGCCCAAGGACCACGGCTCTCCAGGTTTAACAAGAAAGCTACTTCACAGGTGGTGGTGTAACTGGTTCAAATGAACACAGCACTGGAATGAAGATGCGAGTTCCACTGTAGTTACTATGGAGGGGAACTTTGCACACCCCAACTAAGTGTAATGCGCCTGCTTGCACCCCGCTTCTCACTTGGCATTGTCGGTGGGCCCCAGAATGGTGTGGCTCAGAGGGGTCCCCTGGAAGGCTGTGGCGTGGAGGTAGTCGAAGCAGACATCCTGCAGGCAGGACTCGATCTCCTGCATCTCTCTCAGGATCACATCCCGCTCCCTCTCCACCTCGGAGTCACCCAGGGAGCTGTTCTGAACAACGTCAGCCAGGATCGCTACAGCTGAGAGGAACAATCAATCAACACACCGTCATCACGCCACTCACACCGACACAAAAACACACACACACACAAACACACAGACTGCACCAGGGAGCTGTTCTGAACAACGTCAGCCAGGATCGCTACAGCTGAGAGGAACAATCAATCAACACACTGTCATCACGCCACTCACACCGACACAAAAACACACACACACAAACACACAGACTGCACCAGGGAGCTGTTCTGAACAACGTCAGCCAGGATCGCTACAGCTGAGAGGAAATCAATCAACACACCACTCACACTAACATAATGACACGCACACACTTCACCTCAGTGTCAACCTGGGAATATTTACGAAGCACCAAGATCTCTACAGCTGAGAATAACCAACAATACACACTCAAAACACATGCTTAATCAAGCTCATACCAACACAGACAGACAGGCACACACACCGACTGATTTGAATGATTATTTTAAAGAGCTCATCTCTCTTAAACTCCACGGTAAACATGTCAGTGTACCTTTGGGCAGGTCGCTGGCCATGGCCTTCATGTAGTAGGCTGTCTGCTCTCGGGACGTGTAGGCGTTTAAATGCGCGCCCATGCTCTCCACCTCCTTCTCCAGAGCAGCCTGGGGGCGCTGCTTCGTGCCCTGCAAAACGAAACAGGGGGGTGGGGCGGGGTTACTAACAGGGGTGATGCAACCCACTGCTATGGTGATGAATTTCAAAGCCTTTACTTTGAAATGTACGTGTCTACCCAAAAACCAAAGCGCGAGGATAAGGCAGAAATGCACTCTATAGCCTATAGTAATGCAATCCCAGGTCCACGTGTCTGATCTGTACACCTGCAGCTCACCTTGAAGGCCATGTGCTCGAGAAAGTATCCACACCCATTGTTCTTCTCAGTTTCATAGCGGCTGCCAACATCAATCCACAACCCAACCTTAAAACAAGAGCAAGAAGCGAGAAGAGTAGTTGAGCTCAAAGACGAAAGTGTCTTCTGAGAACTGGTACAGGGACTGGAATACGATCCCTGTTGCACAGCAGTTCCACCCAGTCCAGGGTTCACTACCAGCTTGATTAGTCCCAGTGTACAGGCAACAAGCTCAGGTGTGTCTCATTAAACTCACAGTCAAACCAGAAATGGATCAAACTGCTGTGCAGTGGGGGGCTTATTTTCCTCCCCAGAGCAGGACCTCCAGACTGACCGTGCAGGTGGGCTGGTCCGAGTCCTCGGAGGCCACCCTCAGCCCGTTCTCCAGTGTGGTCACCTTGGTCTCGGGAATGCTGACCAGAGTCTGAGCGTAGGACATGGTGC
The DNA here is from genome assembly GCF_017654505.1 of Polyodon spathula. Taxonomy (NCBI): domain Eukaryota; kingdom Metazoa; phylum Chordata; class Actinopteri; order Acipenseriformes; family Polyodontidae; genus Polyodon; species Polyodon spathula. The sequence continues at coordinate 38,402,881 of NC_054549.1, read as the reverse complement.
CCTGGCTCCTCCGCAGGCTCACAAGGGCAGGCTGGGCAGAGAGACAAAGAGCAGGGTCACAAAACAGCCAGGACTGTACAAAAACACACTGACTGCATTAACAACAAAACAGCCAGGACTGTACAAAAACACACTGACTGCATTAACAACAAAACAGCCAGGACTGTACAAAAATACACTGACTGCATTAACAACAAAACAGCCAGGACTGTACAAAAACACACTGACTGCATTAACAACAAAACAGCCAGGACTGTACAAAAACACACTGACTGCATTAACAACAAAACAGCCAGGACTGTACAAAAACACACTGACTGCATTAACAACAAAACAGCCAGGACTGTACAAAAACACACTGACTGCATTAACAACAAAACAGCCAGGACTGTACAAAAATACACTGACTGCATTAACAACAAAACAGCCAGGACTCTTCTAAAATAGTAAAATAAACTGACTACATTCAACAATTTGCACATCTTTCTGACTCGTGTTAACACCCTATACTGTTAATCAAAAGCAGCTTGTGTGAAATGCTGTATTCGTGTTAAATGTACTGTGACCCTATATCAACATCACAGACTTAGAAAAGCTCATAAAAAATATAGACAATTCATAAGCAATGGTTTGATTTTGTGATCACGGTCAGGACAGTCCCAGCGCAGACGTGTCCTGGTCGAGGGCAGTCCCAGCGCAGACGTGTCCTGGTCGAGGGCAGTCCCAGCGCAGACGTGTCCTGGTCGAGGGCAGTCCCAGCGCAGACGTGTCCTGGTCGAGGGCAGTCCCAGCGCAGACGTGTCCTGGTCGAGGACAGTCCCAGCGCAGACGTGTCCTGGTCGAGGGCAGTCCCAGCGCAGACGTGTCCTGGTCGAGGACAGTCCCAGCGCAGACGTGTCCTGGTCGAGGGCAGTCCCAGCGCAGACGTGTCCTGGTCGAGCGCAGTCCCAGCGCAGACGTGTCCTGGTCGAGCGCAGTCCCAGCGCAGACGTGTCCTGGTCGAGTGCAGTCCCAGCGCAGACGTGTCCTGGTCGAGTGCAGTCCCAGCGCAGACGTGTCCTGGTCGAGTGCAGTCCCAGCGCAGACGTGTCCTGGTCGAGTGCAGTCCCAGCGCAGACGTGTCCTGGTCTGCAGTCCCAGCGCAGACGTGTCCTGGTCGAGGGCAGTCCCAGCGCAGACGTGTCCTGGTCGAGCGCAGTCCCAGCGCAGACGTGTCCTGGTCGAGGACAGTCCCAGCGCAGACGTGTCCTGGTCGAGGGCAGTCCCAGCGCAGACGTGTCCTGGTCGAGCGCAGTCCCAGCGCAGACGTGTCCTGGTCGAGGGCAGTCCCAGCGCAGACGTGTCCTGGTCGAGGGCAGTCCCAGCGCAGACGTGTCCTGGTCGAGGGCAGTCCCAGCGCAGACGTGTCCTGGTCGAGGGCAGTCCCAGCGCAGACGTGTCCTGGTCGAGGGCAGTCCCAGCGCAGACGTGTCCTGGTCGAGCGCAGTCCCAGCGCAGACGTGTCCTGGTCGACGTGTCCTGGTCGAGCGCAGTCCCAGCGCAGACGTGTCCTGGTCCCAGCGCGACGTGTCCTGGTCGAGCGCAGTCCCAGCGCAGACGTGTCCTGGTCGAGTGCAGTCCCAGCGCAGACGTGTCCTGGTCGAGCGCAGTCCCAGCGCAGACGTGTCCTGGTCGAGGACAGTCCTAGCGCAATCGTGTCCTGGTCGAGGTTTTAATGAAATGCAATAATCTCATATTCTGACCATTTTCTCTTTTAAAATCGAAATTATAAAAGTCAGAAATTAAAACACGTTATTACAGTGTGCGACAAACAATTACATTCACACAATGACAGCAGTCGGTTTATGAATTTGTTAGAGAAAGTCAAGACAAAAGGCTTTTATATATATATATATATATATATATATATATATATATATATATATATATATATATATATATACACACACGCACACAATAATGAAGTCAAGCTGGAGTCTACATTACCGTTATAAGCCGATTTCAAATACATGCAGCTCGCAGAGGGCTCGTTTGATCGAGGCAGCGCACCGACCTGTAGCGGCGAGCAGGTACCGGGGGTGTCTCTGAGTGACCTTGTTTACTCTCGCCTACAATACAGCTCCGGGATTTAAACACGTCTGTTGCACCCCGTCGCGTATATTCACTCAGTGTTGTCGCTTTCCGCTCTTTTAAAACGCTTTATTTCAGCTACAGACCCTAAGATAAGAGACGATGACCTTCCCTGATTCATGGCTCCCACCAACCCACGGCGGGCCTGTGACTCTCACCTCTACACCCTGCGGGACTCAGACGCGCGTCTGTCACGCTTTACCTGGGCACCGCTTAATCAAACCCCTCGCTGCCCTCGCCATCCTTTCCGCGTATTATAATACTCACCCTCCGGGCCCTGGCCAAGGCTTTCCCAACGGCGCTCCCGGCTCTGTACATGCTGGCTGCCATCTTCTCCTCTCTGAGATTGAAGGACCGCGGCGACGCGCACGCCCTGAGCAGCGCGCTGGAAACCTGCGGCGGCGCGCACGCCCTGAGCAGAGCGCCGGAAACCTGCGGGGGCGCGCACGCCCTGAGCAGAGCGCCGGAAACCTGCGGGGGCGCGCACGCCCTGAGCAGAGCGCTGGAAACCTGCGGCGGCTGTGTGGGAGCGTGCACGTCCTGCGCTGTTGCGGAGGGAGCGACTTTACTGCAGAGTATCGCACCCACGGGTATGTATGTTCCTGTAACTGGCATGCAGAATTTATTTATTTTTTCTTATTTTGAAAACACGCATTCTTTTTAGTACTACACGCTGCAAATGGAAAATGGTTAATGACGTTTTCTTTCCTTACTTAATCACTGGCATTATACGTGTTTACCAGTTCAACCAAAATGTGCCTGAGAACACGTTCAGTACTTTAGAAGTGATTATTTCATCTCGGACCCTTCATATAAGAGATGCAATATTCACTTCCTATACCGTCTGACTGTACAGACCGCACAGCTCGGGCTATCAGGACGATCAGAAGCAATCTGTACCAGGCGCGCTAAAAACACATGCGGTATCCTGTACAGACCTGAAAACAGCTCGCCACTAAAAACACGATTCCTGCGTGTATATGGAAAGGTAACCCTTAAAAACACGTCTTGCGATTCCGAATGTTGCATTTACATGTTTTAATTGGGGCTATCTGGATAAAAAGACAAATATAACAATATTGCACCCAGACAAGTGTTTCACACAGGGGTGGAAATAGGACTCCTATTGCATAGCAGTTTCCACCCTTCCCAGTTTTTGCTACCAGCTTGATTAGCGACAGTGTGTGTAGATATGACAAGCTCGGGTGTGTCTGAGTACACTGCAGTAAAACAAGGGATGGATCAACCTGCCCTGCAATGGGAGTTTTCTTTCCATTCCTATTACCCTGCTCCCCCATAATACAGCTGTAAAAAGCAAGGCATGTGTTTGCAGACAGCGACCCCACTCGCCCTCTTGCCACCACCCCGCTGTGCAGGGGGCAGGATCCACATTTCTGTAACACTTTCTGCAGTACTTTCAAGGGTCTTCAAGGACCTTATTTTATTGTGTTACATGTTCCCATGTGTTGCTAGCTCTGAGAACTACATTTCCCATCATCCTCCTGCTTGCATATGTAACTCAGATGGATTTGCCAGTGAGCAGCAGGATGATAGGAAATGTAGTTCTGAGAGTTCCATGCAGGTACTTGTGAAGCCATCTTGAGGCAGGGAATGCAATTTAAAAGTTAAAAAAGTGGTCAAAATGTAAAAAATACATAATTCAAACAATACCCACACCTTACTTAAAGAGCTATAGCAACACATGGGAACACAATGAAATAAAAAGGTCCTTACATACCCGTTAATGCAGAGTGATACTGATCTAACGGACGCCTTCAATAAGGAATGTGGGCGTGTTCAAGGTTGCATCCTGGGTTTTAACATAATGAAGAGGCCCCAGTAAGCATGCCTGCATGTTTCCAGCGCCCTCTTTCTGTCCCTCACCGTGTGTTTTATCTTGTGACAGTGCTCCAGTACCCGTGAGTGCAGGACAGTCCTGTCCCAGATTCCAGTCCTTAGTGAACGCTTGTCTGGTTGATGATGAGTCCGAGGCTGCTCCTGTGTGAGAAGCTTGCAAAGCGGTGTGCCGTTCAAGTGCTCCGAATGACAGCGGACCTGCAGGTTAATACAGCGTGCTGACTTCACTGGAAAGAAATGCTGCCTTCATTCATTGCATCTGTTTGTTTAATTTAGTAGTCACCAGGTGTTTTTACCCTGTTTTTTCTCCACCATTAAGATGAATTGCATGGATCCCAAGTTAAAGTGAAAAAAAGAAATTACTTGAAAAAGTTTAAAATATGCTTCCTCCGCTTCATTATAAATGCCCTTTCCTTGCTGTTTGTCTGCAGCTGCTGCCTGTGTCCTGGGGCTCCAAACGCTGCTCCTCCAGGGGGTTCTGCAGCCCGCCCCCTCCCTGGCAGTTTGGTAGTGGAGGGCCCCATGGGGCCCTCTGCGTCCACCCAGCCAGGCCCCTGGGGGCAGACGAGTGCGTGTCGCTCTGGGAACAGCTGTTCTGTGAAAGAGGGGTCTCAGAGCCCAGGCTGTCCAGTGAATACATCGTGGCTCACGTCCTCGGAGCTAAGACTGTGAGTCACATAGTAAAGAAAACTAGAGCTCCAGAAACCAAGCAGTGACCACATAATAAATAATGACAGCTTCTATTGACCAGCCATTGCTCCCTGTGTTCCTGTCTCTTACAGATGCAGAGTCTGAGAGCCAGCAGGCAGGAGCAGTCCCTCACAGAGACACAGATACAGAGTCTGGGAGCAGGCAGGCAGGAGCAGTCCCTCACAGAGACACAGATACAGAGTCTGGGAGCAGGCAGGCAGGAGCAGTCCCTCACAGAGACACAGATGCAGAGTCTGGGAGCAGGCAGGCAGGAGCAGTCCCTCACAGAGACACAGATACAGAGTCTGGGAGCAGGCAGGCAGGAGCAGTCCCTCACAGAGACACAGATACAGAGTCTGGGAGCAGGCAGGCAGGAGCAGTCCCTCACAGAGACACAGATGCAGAGTCTGGGAGCAGGCAGGCAGGAGCAGTCCCTCACAGAGACACAGATACAGAGTCTGGGAGCAGGCAGGCAGGAGCAGTCCCTCACAGAGACACAGATACAGAGTCTGGGAGCAGGCAGGCAGGAGCAGTCCCTCACAGAGACACAGATACAGAGTCTGGGAGCAGGCAGGCAGGCGCAGTCCCTCACAGAGACACAGATGCAGAGTCTGGGAGCAGGCAGGCAGGCGCAGTCCCTCACAGAGACACAGATACAGAGTCTGGGAGCAGGCAGGCAGGAGCAGTCCCTCACAGAGACACAGATACAGCGGGTGTGGGAGCTGTGTTCCAAGAGGCTGCAGAGGTAAAGCAGGCAGTTTATTCTGTACTGAACACCTTACTGACAGACTCACTCACTCACACTCACTCACACACACTTACACACACTCACACTCACTTATACACACTCACACTCACTTACACACACTCACACTCACTTACACACACTCACACTCACTTACACACACTCACACTCACTTACACACACTCACACTCACTTACACACACTCACACACACTTACACACACTCACACTCACTTACACACACTCACACTCACTTACACACACTCACACACACTTACACACACTCACACAAACTTACACACACTCACACACACTTACACACACTCACACACACTTACACACACTCACACTCACTTACACACACTCACACTCACTTACACACACTCACACACACACCAGTTTAACAGCTGCTCTCGCTGTGTAATTGCTCCTGTATAGGATGCCTGTACAGTACGTGATTGAGGAGTGGGATTTCCGGGACCTGACATTAAAGATGAGGCCCCCTGTCTTCATCCCCAGACCGGAAACAGAGGTGAGGGCTGGGATTGAAGCCGCTCGCATCATGCTCATGTTCACATGGACTGGCTGCTGTTTGTTTTGCAGTGACACTCGTGATCCAGCAGGTGGCAGTGTGTCCTAGTGAAAAGGTTTCGGTTGCTGGAGTGCTGATGCTGTAATATCAGTGAATGAAATAAACAGCCACTTAATAATCAAACTTAGTTACAAAACTAGCTACAAGTTGCAACCCTTATACAAGTGGATCAGTTCATTTGCATACTCATTTAGGGTGTTTAAAAGTGGATCAGTTCATTTGCATACTCATTTAGGGTGTATAAAAGTGGATCAGTTCATTTGCATACTCATTTAGGGTGTATAAAAGTGGATCAGTTCATTTGCATACTCATTTAGGGTGTATAAAAGTGGATCAGTTCATTTGCATACTCATTTAGAGTGTATAAAAGTGGATCAGTTCGTTTGCATGCTCATTTAGAGTGTTTAAAAGTGGATCAGTTCATTTGCATACTCATTTAGGGTGTTTAAAAGTGGATCAGTTCATTTGCATACTCATTTAGGGTGTTTAAAAGTGGATCAGTTCATTTGCATGCTCATTTAGAGTGTATAAAAGTGGATCAGTTCATTTGCATGCTCATTTAGAGTGTTTAAAAGTGGATCAGTTCATTTGCATGGATCTCATTTATACTCATTTAGGTGTATAAAAGTGGATCAGTTCATTTGCATACTCATTTAGAGTGTTTAAAAGTGGATCAGTTCATTTGCATGCTCATTTAGAGTGTATAAAAGTGGATCAGTTCATTTGCATACTCATTTAGAGTGTTTAAAAGTGGATCAGTTCATTTGCATGCTCATTTAGAGTGTATAAAAGTGGATCAGTTCATTTGCATACTCATTTAGGGTGTTTAAAAGTGGATCAGTTCATTTGCATGCTCATTTAGCAGTTTTCCCCCTTGCTTTTCCCATGGATATACTTTACCATGGCTTGCTGTGTTTTCAATATGCCTACCATGCGTTCAGTGTGCTTGTGCACGTTGATGTGGTTTTAGTATGAGAAACTGTTAGAAGGGAAACTATACAGGGACACTTCTGAGTGAAGTAATCTTCTGGGTAACAAGTTACTCATTTTGAAATTAACAGTTTCATTTTTCTTTTCTCCAGACTTAGTGAAAATGTCACCTTGATTATTTGTTCAGTAGTTTTACGTGGCCTCTCTGTGAAAATGTTTGTGACACTGAGGAGTCACCAGTATCAGATGTCTGATACTCTGTCACAGATCCAGTGTTCAAACATGTGAAGGAATGGATTTGTTAGACTGTGTTTGTCTTGCAGGGCCATGCTTATATGTGCTGCTTCACTTAAGTGAGCATGGAGGTACAGTATCACTCCACTAAAGCAAGTGACGGTGCTTCTGAGCTGAACTGCAGGGCTCCTGCACTAGCTTGTATACCGGCTGACATCCTGTCTTCACAGAACCTGGACCTGGGTGTGAGTCAGACAGAGAGCTTTCAAACAGGAAGAGCGCTGGTGCTGTGAGGGCTGCTGGTTCTTGGAAGTTCTGCTGCAGCGGCTGGAATGCCCCTCGTTTCTGTGGAAAGTGAACCCGCAGAGCACCTTGCCTTCCTAGAACTGCACACCTCACACGAGAAAGTATGGGTACCCCCGGCACCACCCTAACTGCCATCTCCTTAGCGCTAACACAGGGCTGGCCAGAGTTTACCCTTCCACTCCTGGTTTTTGTTCCAACCCTGTTCTAAATTGTTCAACTGAACCAGTTAAACCTGCATCCAGACCCTGAAGAGGTTCATGATCTCATTGTACCTGTTAAACCTTGTGTGCCAGATGATGAGTCTCGTTTCAGCGTCATTGTATTTTCTGTCCTGCTTCGCTCGCGGGGCTGACGCAGTGAAGAGGCTCGAGAGTGAGATCCACTCAGCTTGAATAGAGGCAGCTGCCGGACACTCGCACACTTGCATAATCATCACGCTGTCTTGTGCTTTAGGAGCTGGTGGGCCTGGTGATGGAGGAGCTCCGGACGAGAGGCCCAGCGCAGGATTCTCCGGCCAGCCTGCGGTTCCTGGAGGTGGGCTGTGGGTCAGGAGCTGTGTCCCTCAGCCTGCTGAGCCACTGTCCGCAGGTGGGAGTTAGACAGAGAAGCACGAGCTGGACCCAGTCGATTCAGTGAAGTGTACTGGACTCACTTTATTACACACAGTGTATAATGCCTGATCTCTCTCTCTCTCTCTCTCTCTCTCTCTCTCTCTCTCTCTCTCTCTCTCTCTCTCTCTCTCTCCACTGCTTGTCTGTACACAGTGTAAAATATCTGCTCTCTCTCTCTCGTCTCTCTCTCGCTCTACAGTGCCATGCTGTGGCGGTTGACAGAAGTTCGGAGGCCTTAGACCTGACCAGGGAGAACGCTGAAAGGTGAAACTGCGGGGAGACCATTTGATAAAATAACGATGCTGAACTGGCGTCTGCCTCCCCAAAAGTAGCACCCCAATTAGGTGCTCACGTGTAGGGTACGAGGAGGCAAACGTTTCCAGTAAATGCCTTTTACTTTGCTCTCTTCTGCGGTGGCCTCCATTGTTGCCGTAGTGACGTAATGATTTTTTTTGTTTAATTAATTCACTACAGAAATGAAAGGCTGTAGCGCATTGTGACAGCAGAGCAATGTGATTGGTTGTAAAGGCTGTGCTGCTGTGTGATTGGTTGGAAAGGCTGTGCTGCTGTGTGATTGGTTGGAAAGACTGTGCTGCTGTGTGATTGGTTGGAAAGGCTGTGCTGATGTATAATATACTGTAACCTTCTCCACTGCAGACTGGGAGTTCTGGAGCGCTTACAGATTGTCCAGATGGATGTTTTATTGGGTAAGAAGTGAGATATTTGTTTTCGTATGACAGGCTGTAGATAGTGACTACACTTAGAGATCAATCCATAGAAACACCCTCTAGTTCCACTTAATGCAAGCTCATAGGCACCTGCACATTCACTCTGAGGAAAGTTTACACAGCGTTTTTGCAGTTTCTCCCCGTGCATCTCTCTCTCTCTGTAGACGCAGACTCCTTGCTCTGTCAGTGTGGCTCGGTGGATTTCATCGTCAGTAACCCTCCCTACGTGTTTACTGAAGACTTGCCCCTCCTGGAGCCCGAGATCCTCTGGTAGGGACCCCTTGGTGGGATGCTAGACAGGGTTCACAGACCTCTTGTATCAGGAATGAAGCACGGAGCTGAGCATTTCCTCTGCCCTGCAGGTATGAGGATCACCGGGCCCTGGACGGGGGTGAGGGAGGAATGGACGTGATCAAGCAGATTCTCTCCATCGGGAGCCGTGCTCTGAAGAAGAATGGGTAAGGAGCAGTACTGACATAGATACCGGGGAGCTCAGGGCAACAAGGCTGGGCACTGAGCTGCCCACCCCAACAAGCACAGCATTGTCCCCAGTGCTTTATTACATTTACAATTCATTGCATTTGATTTGACATCCCCAGATCCTCACCCCACACAGAGACAGTGTGCACACAGATCCCCACTCCCATGCTGCACCCCACACAGAGACAGGGTGCACACAGATCCCCACTCCCATGCTGCACCCCACACAGAGACAGTGTGCACACAGATCCCCACTCCCATGCTGCACCCCACACAGAGACAGTGTGCACACAGATCCCCACTCCCATGCTGCAACCCACACAGAGACAGTGTGCACACAGATCCCCACTCCCATGCTGCACCCCACACAGAGACAGGGTGCACACAGATCCCCACTCACATGCTGCACCCCACACAGAGACAGTGTGCACACAGATCCCCACCCCCATGCTGCACCCCACACAGAGACAGGGTGCACACAGATCCCCACTCCCATGCTGCACCCCACACAGAGACAGTGTGCACACAGATCCCCACTCCCATGCTGCACCCCACACAGAGACAGGGTGCACACAGATCCCCACTCCCATGCTGCACCCGACACAGAGACAGTGTGCACACAGATCCCCACTCCCATGCTGCACCCCACACAGAGACAGGGTGCACACAGATCCCCACTCCCATGCTGCACCCCACACAGAGACAGGGTGCACACAGATCCCCACTCCCATGCTGCACCCCACACAGAGACAGGGTGCACACAGATCCCCACTCCCATGCTGCACCCCACACAGAGACAGGGTGCACACAGATCCCCACTCCCATGCTGATCTGAACAGAACAGCGGCGCTGATTTGAGGTTCATGTGAGGACAGATCGAGACTCATGTTAATCCAAAGACTCAGCAATCCCCAGGACTTGCACCTCATCCTTCAGCTCCTTTAAGAGGCTTGCACAGCTTTAGCAGACACTGGGAGGGGAAAGCATTTAATAAAGTCAGCTATCAACAGCGTGCTTGTAGAAAAATCACAAACGAAGACCCTGATTCAGCTGGAGGCCCCCAGAAAGAGAGGGAGTAAACGTGCCTGTATAAAATAAACCCGTGCATGTGGGTGAGGCATGCTGCAGTTGTGTGAGACAGACCGGCTATTTGCAGAGATGAAACTATTTAGCCTATTTTAATGGATTAAATATTGTTTGGTTTTCTAAACTGTATGAAACCTGATTCATTTAATCAAAATAGCATTTGATAATAAATAAATAAAATAAAACACACAGTCCTTAATGAAAACCCCTTTGGAATAATGGAGCCCCGTTTTTCACATAATCAGCCTGACTGATCACAGGAGAAAGGAGAAAAAAATACCAAAAATATAACCAGAACCAAAATATAAAACTAGGATAAAACCACATTACAGTACATTAAAGCAAGCGCTGGTGCAAACCGAACAAAAGTCAAACTCACAGATACTATATACAGTATAGTGCAAGGATATCCTGTAAGAGTCTCTGCTCTGCTCTGTGCTGTACAGTATTGATCTCTATAGAGCTCTGTGTTTTATCTGAATATCCTGTAAGAGTCTCTGCTCTGCTCTGTGCTGTACAGTATTGATCTCTATAGAGTTCTGTGTTTTATATGAATATCCTGTAAGAGTCTCTGCTCTGTGCTGTACAGTATTGATCTCTATAGAGCTCTGTGTTTTATATGAATATCCTGTAAGAGGCTCTGCTCTGTGCTGTACAGTATTGATCTCTATAGAGCTCTGTGTTATATATGAATATCCTGTAAGAGTCTCTGCTCTGCTCTGTGCTGTACAGTATTGATCTCTATAGAGCTCTGTTTTATATGAATATCCTGTAAGAGTCTCTGCTCTGTGCTGTACAGTATTGATCTCTATAGAGCTCTGTGTTTTATATGAATATCCTGTAAGAGTCTCCGCACTGCTCTGTGCTGTACAGTATTGATCTCTATAGAGCTCTGTGTTTTATATGAATATCCTGTAAGAGTCTCTGCTCTGCTCTGTGCTGTACAGTATTGATCTCTATAGAGCTCTGTGTTTTATATGAATATCCTGTAAGAGTCTCTGCACTGCTCTGTGCTGCTCTGTGTTTTAAATGCAAGGCCACGGAGAGCGAGCTGGTCTGGAACATTCACAGGAGCTTTCTCTGAGCCTGGGTGTGGAATTCTTTAGCCTGGTTTAGCCCAGTAAACAGTTTTCAGTGTGACTAAGCTCTTCCAGGGAAAGGTAGTTCTCTGTGCCCCTCCTGTCAGACCCCTCCTCCTCTCCTCTCCCCTCCCCAGCTGTGCAGGGCTGGCCAGTGGAGGGTACTGCTCACCACTGCGGAACTTGAGAAGGGAACTGATCGAAGAGGGAAAGCGCTTTGCCTTCCAGCACAGCAGCTCACCTCACTGAAAACCTTCTCATTAACAGACTCTCAGCACCCTTAGCAAGCAAGTTGTGTTAAACAGACAGGACCCTGTTTTGCAATGATTAAACAGGGGCGGAAATGAGACTGCTGTTGCATCACAGCTGCACCTGTTTATTTACATGTTCAAACTATGACTTTTAATTGATATTAACATTGTGCTACTTAGGTGTCACTAGCGCCTCTTACGAAATCCTCCTTTCAGAAAAAGCATCTGTTCAAAGAAAACATTTCAGGGAAGCAGAGTCAAAGCTTTCTATAAGTCATTGCAGACTGAACAGGGTTCTGATGGTTGTAAGTACCAGGAGCCTGTGTGTTGTAACTCTGGGTCATGGATCCAGCCCCACCCCGGCACAGTCACAGTGTGGCTTTACCTGGAAACAGGTAGAATTCAGGTCATTAGCACACTCCTTACCAACAACAGAACAGAACAATAGTGTGTCGACGCCCTGCTTCTGTACCTGCAGAGTGGAGGAGAACAGCTCAACCAGTATTTATATAAAACATGTACACACGCGCACACACACACTGAGACGCACACACTCGCACACACTGACACACACTGAGACACGCACCCACACACACTGACACAGACACAAACACACACACACACACTGAGACACATTCCTGGGGAAATGCACACACTTTAACTGTCCAGTCAGTGGGTTCACATTTTACAAGTTCGCCTCAGTAAATGTTTACATGTTCCCTGTATGGCCTTGAGGTGCAGCGTGCACAGTCTGTGCAGATGAGTGATTCGCTATGAGCCAGCTGATCAGCTTGTGTTTACAGAAGCACAGTGTGAACGTGGCTAGAAACAAACCCTGTGAAGGTGGACCCTCGTAAATCATTAAACTGGCACTCGATCACAGCAAGGAGAGAGAGGCCTGTTATTTTTCCATTTCTGAACTGCTGGAGAATCCACAGCGAAGGCTTGCGCTGCGCAGCTTTGAGCTTTCAGCACTGTCCTGAGAACAGCTTTGGTTTTATTTAAAGTCCTCAAACACGCAGGCCTGTGTGTGGCAGGGGCTGCCGTTTCTTTTCGGTCTCATGTCCCGGGAGCCAATTAAACCTCCATCATGACCCTGAAGTGGTTAGTGATCTCACTGTAGCTGTGAAACCTGGAGTGGAGCGGCTCTCCAGCTCCGTGACGGACAGCCTGCTTTAAACAGTCAGGCACGTTCGCCAGAGAAACACAGCACTTCACTGGGGGCTTCCAGGCATCTTCATATTGCACTTCTGGATTTGTTTCAAAGTTGACATGGATTTTCCTATACAGTAGTTTACATGCACCAGGATGCTACAGAAAAGCTGTAAGGTGTGAAGCGGTGTGAGACAGCACTGAGCTACAGCAACACAAACCAGCTCAGTCAGGAGCAAGCCTCTCCATGATTTACACATGCCAGGCACCTGCAGCTTTGGATAAATATTTGTACTTCAATAATGTTGTGTGCTTGAGAAGCAGCGGGTTGATGTTTTGCAGGCTGCCCTGTTCTGAGGCCTCCTTGGCAGAGAGACAGGATTATTGCAGGACACATGAGTCAAATAAAACAATAAGCTGATCTGCCTTGAGCTGTTTTAAAAGAGAAAGCAGGCTCCAACACAGGAGGCTACAGAACACTGCAACAATACTTCCTGCATTGTACGACTCAGGCACGGTTAGCACAGAGCAGATATTCCAGAGATCAGGGACAAACTGGGGTTCTGACTCTGGGACTGACGCCAGGTTAGTAGTTTGTTTCTTGGTGGAGTTCTGAATCTTCAAGGAGCTGTCAATCTTTTCAACAGGTCTCGATTCTGCGTCCTCCAGAACACTGCTCCAGAACGCTGCTCCAGGGATGAGACAGTGGGGCTCCTATTGCTGTCCACCTGATACAGATCAAATGGCATCTCCTCCCAGATCACTTACTGCCAGTGTGCCCTGAACCCTAAAGACTGCCTCCTCCCCATTGCTGAGGGAAGAGCATTCTTCAGAGGAAACCCTGTTTGAAAATGACATGAAGTGTGTGCAGGGCTGTCCTGCGTCTCTGTGTGTTTCACAGCGGGGCTGTCCTGTGTCTCTGTGTGTTTCACAGCGGGGCTGTCCTGCGTCTCTGTGTGTTTCACAGCAGGGCTGTCCTGCGTCTCTGCGTGTTTTAGTTTCTGTAGAGCTACTTCTTGCTGACAGAATACATTACTAACAAACACAAAGCTCCTGTCAGACTTGTGAGTGCGTGCGTGTGGGAGAGACGAGAGGAATAAAATGCAAACAAAGACTAATTGAAACCCCCCCACCCCCGCTCCCCTTCCTGTTGTGATGCTCTGATGTCAGTTGTAGGGTTTCTTGGGGAGCGAGTTTCTGTTTGAATCGCTGCCTGCTTCTCTGTGGGTGTCAGCTGCATGCCGGTTCTTGAGATGTTTCTGCGCTGATTTGCTGACAGAGCGAGGTGTCTGCAAGCCAGCTTTTTGAACAGGGGCAGGAATTGGCTGTGATGTCATTCTTTTATTTCTGTTTAAATGTATTGTTTTCTCAAAACCCGTGTTTACCAAGAAAGACTCCAGATGAAGTTTTCCACTATCACCATGACGAAGCTTATAACCCACACAGACAGATACATCCCATCATTTCCACTTTAGTTCCAGATAGACAGAGGCTGCTCACACTGTGGTCTCCTGGTTACTGAGCGGGGGGGGGGGGGAGCAGTCTGATTGGCTCCCCGTGGGTGTGACCTTGTTGATCGTCATCGGACTTCTAAGAAAAACCTTTTCTAGATATGTGCCCTGGGCGGGGGAGGGATTGATTTTCCTTGGGCTGCCCCCCCTCCTCTACATCTCCAGCACAGTCACTGTCTGTGTCTCTCTCTCTCTCTGTCTCGTCTGTCTCTCTGTCACTGTCTTTCTCGGTCTCTGTCTCGTCTGTCTTTGTCTCTGTCTCTCTCTGTCACTGTCACTGTCTCTGTCTCTTTCTCTCTGTCTCTCTTTGTCTCTGTCATTCTGTCTGTTTCTCTCGGTCTCTGTCTCTCTGTCTCTCGTGTGTGGAGTCTGTATCCAGTTCCATTGGGTTTGTTAGTTCAGTGTGTATTTCAGGAGTTGTGTTCACTATGATTTATTATACACATTAGTTATGTGATTTCTTTGGTTACTATAGGAGCCACACACACACAAAATGCTACACAGTCCTTCAAGTTATCATAGAAGAATCTTGTGGAATTATTTTTTCTGTAAGGATATTCAACATTTCCCAGTTTTATAAACCTTCCCCAAGTAACCGCACTGAAAATCAAAATGTAACAAAAATGCACATCTGAGACTACAGTGAAGAAAACTGCAAAGAGCTTCCAGTTCTGAAAGATGGCTTTGAGATGGTTTACTAGATGAACAAGATCTGCCAGAGCTCTTAACATACTTCTACAGCCCACAGTTTCAGTGCTGGCAGACTTTTTGGTATTCATCTCTACAGAGTGATTTTTCTTGGAATCGAGGCTGCATTCAGTTTCAATGACAGAATGATTGGGCGAATCTCCAGGCTGCTGAGGAGACACAGGGCTTGATTCAAGTTAGGTCTCTGAGTTCATCTGATAGTCAAGCACAGTTAGTAATCTTTTCACATTCCCAGCATTTCTTCCACTGTTAGATGGAATGTGCTGCCCTTGTGGATTCTGCCCCCCTCCCCAGTCGGTGAGAGCTCTGAGGTGGCTGCATGGTGGGCCTGCAGAGTGTAAAGAAGCGATCCATCGTCTTCGCCGCTCCCGAGTCAGCGCGGGGGTGGTAGTGGTGAGCTGAGCCTAAAAATAATTGGATATTTTAAATTGGGAGAAAAAAAGGGTACAAAATCAATTGGCGACTACTAAATTAAAAAAAAAAAAAAAAAAAATCTCCATCGTGTGTGCAGAGTGCACCCTGGCTGTGTGCCACCTTTTCAACTCACTCTGGAGGCTGAATTTCCCAGTAAGGATGTGCTTCTGACACTGCGTTCCTTTCTCTGAAATCGGGCTTTTTCTCGACACTCCCAGATATCATGCTGCAGCTGCAGCAGGTGTGACAGTGAAAGGGGACCTGAGTTCTCGCACTGGAAACTGTTCTCTGAATAGATGTTGTTTCCGCTGTCTGTGTGTGTCTGTGTGTCTGTCTGTCTGCCTGTCTGTCTGTGTGTGTGTCTGTCTTATGTGTTTGTGTGTCTGTGTGTCTGTTTGTGTGTGGTCTGTCTATTCCAGACAGACAATTAACACACTGTCACTGCACACACTGTCATGATTTGGGTGTCTGTGTGTCTGTCCACAGTGTGTGTACACACAACACACTGACAGCAGACGGCCTGAGACTCAGAGACACCTGTGTGTTTGTCTGTCTCTCTGTGTGTGTCTGTGTGTTTGTGTCTGTCTCTGAGTAAAGCACGGGGTTGAAACTGCACAATTACCCTACAAATGCCCCCTGGTAAACCTGTATAAGGCATGGGGGTGGAAAACAATGAAATCCTGCTTGTTTTTGTCTCTGGCGGGTGTCGGGTTAAGCTGTTTTATTGTTGCTCGTGATTCAGGGAAGAGGGAGATGATCCCAGGAAAAGGGAGGGCAGTGAGCAGGCAGAGGATTCCAAGAATCAGCAGAGCAATTAAATAGAGCATGCGGCTTCCAGGAAGAGAGAAAACAAAGGGGTAGAGGAGGGTGGCCGCACTTGCCCAGGACCTGGCATCCTAAATAACCGAAGAGCTGCAGAGTGCATTTCTAAATGTGTGATAATTCACATCACCCACTTTCACATGGGAACACAGTGACTGAAATACAGGCCCAGGCAGTGCAGTAGTATGACACACTCCCTGAAAAGAGGATGTATACAGTTATTTACTGTGTTTTATGTAAATGTGCCTCAAAGTTTAACAGCGTGACTTACATGAGCCTGGAGCCCTGTGTCCCCCCTCATTGAGAGACTCTGTATCAGTAGGATTGCTGTGGTGTGTGTTGCTTTGTCCCCCCTCATTGAGAGACTCTGTATCAGTAGGATTGCTGTGGTGTGTGTTGCTGTGTCCCCCCTCATTGAGAGACTCTGTATCAGTAGGATTGCTGTGGTGTGTGTTGCTGTGCTGTCCCTCATTGAGAGACTCTCTATCAGTAGGATTGCTGTGGTGTGTGTTGCTGTGCTGTCCCTCATTGAGAGACTCTGTATCAGTAGGATTGCTGTGGTGTGTGTTGCTGTGTCCCCCCTCATTGAGAGACTCTGTATCAGTAGGATTGCTGTGGTGTGTGTTGCTGTGCTGTCCCTCATTGAGAGACTCTCTATCAGTAGGATTGCTGTGGTGTGTGTTGCTGTGCTGTCCCTCATTGAGAGACTCTGTATCAGTAGGATTGCTGTGGTGTGTGTTGCTGTGTCCCCCCTCATTGAGAGACTCTGTATCAGTAGGATTGCTGTGGTGTGTGTTGCTGTGCTGTCCCTCATTGAGAGACTCTGTATCAGTAGGATTGCTGTGGTGTGTGTTGCTGTGCTGTCCCTCATTGAGAGACTTTGTATCAGTAGGATTGCTGTGGTGTGTGTTGCTGTGTCCCCCCTCATTGAGAGACTCTCTATCAGTAGGATTGCTGTGGTGTGTGTTGCTGTGCTGTCCCTCATTGAGAGACTCTGTATCAGTAGGATTGCTGTGGTGTGTGTTGCTGTGCTGTCCCTCATTGAGAGACTCTGTATCAGTAGGATTGCTGTGGTGTGTGTTGCTGTGTCCCCCCTCATTGAGAGACTCTGTATCAGTAGGATTGCTGTGGTGTGTGTTGCTGTGCTGTCCCTCATTGAGAGACTCTGTATCAGTAGGATTGCTGTGGTGTGTGTTGCTGTGTCCCCCCTCATTGAGAGACTCTGTATCAGTAGGATTGCTGTGGTGTGTGTTGCTGTGCTGTCCCTCATTGAGAGACTCTGTATCAGTAGGATTGCTGTGGTGTGTGTTGCTGTGTCCCCCCTCATTGAGAGACTCTGTATCAGTAGGATTGCTGTGGTGTGTGTTGCTGTGTCCCCCCTCATTGAGAGACTCTCTATCAGTAGGATTGCTGTGGTGTGTGTTGCTGTGCTGTCCCTCATTGAGAGACTCTCTATCAGTAGGATTGCTGTGGTGTGTGTTGCTGTGCTGTCCCTCATTGAGAGACTCTCTATCAGTAGGATTGCTGTGGTGTGTGTTGCTGTGTCGTCCTTCATTGTACTGCCCATTTCCTGTGTGCATTGGAATCATTTTAAACAGAGCTCATCCTGGCAGACTTTTTGATGGTATTGTTTGTGTTTTTATCTTTTCAAAAACAGCAGGACTGGACTGGTGTAAACCTGCATGCGTATAACAAAAGGACTCCCAAACTCTTAAATATAACAAGTACTTTTTGCAACAAAAAAAAATTGTATTTATTTATTTATTTCACATTTACAGGTCAGCACCTATTTTATAACAAAATGTCATCAATCTCAGTCAGTTAAAAATATAAACAAATCCAGGAATAAAAGAAAGTGCTTTTGCCCAAACCAGGGCCAGCCAAACTAACAGCTAGAGGTTTTTAGGGGTAAAGTCTGTCTTTATAAAAATTGTCCCTCGTACTGATTGGACAGGAGGGCTGCAGTCCTCCTCTATGGGCATGATCAGTCCTTGTAGCCACGCCCCATTTCGATCCACAGCCTGCGATTGGCCATTCACTTGGAAGAAGTTCCGTGTTGCCCCTCCTGTTTGTCAGTAGTTAGGGGGCGGGTGTCCTCGCAGTGCGAAGGGGGCGGTCCTTGTAACCTCCACCCCCTCACTCACACTGCAGCGGAACAGGCTGGTGGCCCCTGGCTCGCCCCCCCCCCCACCCCCTGTCGCCTCGTGTTTCTCGGCTCTGCCTGCGCTTGGCTCACAGTGGGAAGGGATACTCCTGCAGGTACTCCTGCACCCTCCTGGGTAGGGGCAGCTGCTCGGGGCTGGCGGTCACTCTGTTGATGGCCAGGCGTGAGAGGTGCTGGAGGGAGGGGAAGGCGTCTCTGCGGTGCAGCGGCCGCACCAGCTTGAGCAGCACGGCGCTGTCCTTGTGCTCGGGGAGAGCGTCCGCCACTGGAGGCCCCTCCACCCTCCCCGCCGCCCCCATGCAGGAGCCCACGTAGTGCTGGATGAGGCTCAGCACGTCCGGGAAGGCCAGGATGCGCGGCTTGGCCAGGCAGCTGGAGTCCAGTCGGAAGTACCCGTGGCTGTACTCGATGCGCACGTTGGTCGGCCCCCGTTTGGTCTTCACGGACAGGGTCAGCATGTACAGGGGGTGGCTGCTGTCCCGCACCAGGAACGTGCCCTCCTCGGCCCGCTGGAGCTCAGCCCTCGCCTCGCTGGCCGTGATCGCGCCCCAGTACCAGCCTGCGCAGGGCGGAGGAGAGAGGGAGAGAGGAGGGGGTTAGCAAGGGTTTGGGACCTCAGTGTCGCACTGAACCGGCTGGTCACACACCAGCGTACTGGGGCTCCCTGGCGTTATCAACTTCACAGCATCATGTCGTACCGCTTGCTGTTTATTTTCTACCTTCAGACACACGACTCCACAGACCAAGCGCTTGCATATCAGTTTGCCATTGACAGTGTCTGTTAATATGAACTGATCTCCACTGGAATGAACGAGTAGAGCTCTAACCTGACATCACAGTGCTGCTGTGCCTCAGGTCCCGCTGTGCTCTATATTATATTCAGCAGGGAAAGCAAGATCCTGTCATACTGTACGTGGGCTCAAGTGTGCTAACTGGCTGTTATTAGTTTATAGAAATCAGGGTGAATTGGATTTTGGTCAAACTTTGAATGGGTGGGATCTCTGTGCCAGCCACAAGAACTCCTAACACAGCGCAGGTCACAGAGACAGCTACCTGAGGTGTTGAGGTGGTCCAGGGTCTCGGTAATGCAGCACAGGTCATCGCTGGGGTCCCGCCCTCTGGGGGAGCTCTTCAGGCAGAAGGGGGGAGGCTGGGGGGCAGGGAAAGTTGAGTGGGGGTCCTGGCGGGTGATGGAGCCCTCCCTCCTCTCCACATGGCTCAGCATCTCTGGCAGAGAGAGGACTGCAGCCTGCTGTGGGAGCAGGGCTCTGGGGCTGGAACACAGAGACAGGAGCACGGGTTAGAGATTCATTACAGGGGTCTGGAACACAGAGACAGGAGCACGGGTTAGAGATTCATTACAGGGGTCTGGAACACAGAGACAGGAGCACGGGTTAGAGATTCATTACAGGGGTCTGGAACACAGAGACAGGAGCACGGGTTAGAGATTCATTACAGGGGGCTGGAACACAGAGACAGGAGCACGGGTTAGAGATTCATTACAGGGGGCTGGAACACAGAGACAGGAGCACGGGTTAGAGATTCATTACAGGGGTCTGGAACACAGAGACAGGAGCACGGGTTAGAGATTCATTACAGGGGTCTGGAACACAGAGACAGGAGCACGGGTTAGAGATTCATTACAGGGGTCTGGAACACAGAGACAGGAGCACGGGTTAGAGATTCATTACAGGGGTCTGGAACACAGACAAGGGGAGTTGTTTGATTGCCCCGTTAAAGTCGTGCCATGACAATCTGTACTGTGCAGGGATGGAAATAAGACTCCAGGTTACACTACCAGCTTGATAAGCCCCAGTGTACAGGTAACAAGCTCAGGTGTGTCTTATTGAACTCACAGTAAAACCAGGAAGAGATGAAACCTGTATATATAGTGTGTATGTGTGTGTGTGTGTGTGTGTGTGTGATATATATATATATATATATATATATATATATATATATATATATATATATATATATATTAGTGGTACAGGAAAGAAGACTCATAGATTCCAGTGTAAAACACAGTTCTACATAAATAAACCCAATAACCAGCACAATATGCCACATTAAACTGGCCTTCAGTACTTGACTGTTTTGTTTTTCAAAATAAAATCTTTTCAAGGATACCCAGATGCAACGTGCGTAAGTGTCCGGTCAGGTGTGCCTCGTACTGCAGGACAGCTGCCTGTAATCACTGTACCCGCTGACGTGTGGGGGGTCGCTCCGTGCAGCACCCTGCTCCCCGCTGACTCGCGAATCGGCGAGGCCAGTCTGGTTTTGAGGTGTGATAAAAATGCGTGTGATAACTGAAGGCAAAATACAGGCGCACAACATGATTGCATTTCACGAGCATTTTAAACGAGGTAACACACGAGCACAGCAAAGTGATTAGCGTTCTACTAATCAGGCTGGCAGCCAGCGAGAAACCCCGAAGCTTATCACTGAATTGGGCTCGGCTCTCTTCGGTGCCCTGTGATATTCTGCGACTATATCGCGTTCCAGTGACTGGCGTGGTGTTCGCCGCGTCGAGTGGCACTGGAACCACTTTTAAAGTGGGGGTGCTGAAAGCCATTGAACAAAAGTGTACCCCCCTGTGTACGATGGAAGCAGCACCCCTAGATCCAGCGCCGCCGCCCACAGAGATCTGTCTGTATAGCAATGTGGTGTGCATAGTGATACTGGATATGGAGAATAATAACACTAAAAATAATATGTGTTTTTGTACAAAGCTCTTGAATGGTGTACACATTATATCACATTCATTTTATAAGAGAATCGTTCACTACATTGTTCAGACAAAAACATAACAGCGTGGGTTCAGGCTATTAATAAAACGAGAGACGAGGCTAATCTTTAGAAAGCGTACCTCTGGACACAGAGAATCATGCTGGTCGGACAGGCTGGTATCCTCTCGTCGTCCTGTTTTCCTCCAAAGGCAATATTCAAAATTCAACCTCCAGCAGAATAAACACCCGACTTGTGAAAGTGTTCAAACAGCGCGCACGATTAAAGAAAACACCCGGAGATAAATGGAGTCTCTGAGAACTCTCCAGGCGTGTCCAAGCAGAAATTCCCTTAGAATAAAACCACGCGAATAATAGTGATACAGCAACGGAACACAGAGCGGCGCTTCCCTAAAAAAAAAGTAATAAACGAAATCAGACTTCTCTCTCAGGTTAGCCTTAGCGCACGAACAGAGCGCCAGGGAGCGAGTGCTGTCAGTGGTTCTGACTTGTTTATCTGCGGAAGGAGCTCGAATCACTCTTCAGGGTCTGACCCGGCTGATCAGAGTCGTTCCAGGAATCGGGTTCCTAGAACCACAGCGCCTATGACGTCACAGGCGGTTCTAACCGAACCTCACCGGGCTGCACCTGCGCTGTTAACAGGGTGTGGGTCTCCGCTCAATGAGCTGCTCAAGACTTCATTTCGCGTAAATATTCATTTAGCCTCCCCACTCCCCCCTTATGTTTTGCTCTTTGGCACCTGCCCAGCTTCTTCGTAAGAAGCGCTATTAATGGTTTTCCAAGTACTTTCCAAGAAACCAAAGCTTTGATTCTGAGTCAGACCAATCAGAGAGCGGCACCCCCCCCCCCCTTCACCCCCCCCTTCACCCCCCCCCCCCGTCCCCCTACGCCCAGCCTCGCTCTCCCGAGCGGTCTGCCTGCCCGCCGGGTTTGTTTTCATCACTCGCTAGAGAGCAAGGAGATTCCTGTAAACTTGTATTTGTTATGCGTGGATATTGCGTGGATATGCGTGGATGCTGCAAAGTGATGGCCATTGTCTAGTGTACCCATTTTTATAACTTATAACAACAACAACAATAATAATAATAATAATAATAATAATAATAATAATAATAATAATAATAATAATGCAGTCGTCATGTTTGTGGTGACGTCGCAGAACTATTTAATACAGAACGGTATCAGAGTTGAAGGGTTTATTGTAGCAGAACAGCACCCCCTGCTGGAGATTGAGTAACACTGCAGCAGAATGCAGACTGTCTCTTCCAGTTCGGACTGGCTCTATGAAAGCCAGCAGTGATACATTAGAGGAGACTCCTCTTCACACACACACAGAGTGGTGAGGGCATGGAAGAGGGTCCCAGGGGTTCTCCAGCTGCATCACTGCTGCCCGAATGGCCTCCTCTTGTTCATCAGCTTTCTTCTGCTCTTCTCTGTAGAAACTTTCTCTTCATAGCAATTCCTTCCTGAATGCTTTACTCAGCACAGACTGAGTTCTGTTCTCTCCCAGCATGCGCTGGGATCCAGATTGCCCTGTGCCCCTGTCGAGGGGTCACATGTAGTTTGCAGTATGCGGTATGCAATATGGAGTATGGAGTTTGCAGTATGCAATATGCAATATGGAGTATGGAGTTTGCAGTATGCAGTATGCAGTATGCAGTTTGCAGTATGCAGTTTGCAGTATGCAGTTCTCAGTATGCAGTTTGCAGTATGCAGTATGCAGTATGCAGTTCTCAGTATGCAGTATGGAGTTTGCAGTATGCAGTTCTCAGTATGCAGTATGGAGTTTGCAGTATGTTGTTCTCAGTATGCGGTATGGAGTATGGAGTTTGCAGTATGCAGTTCTCAGTATGCAGTATGCAGTTTGCAGTATGCAGTTTGCATAGCATCCTCAACGGCATACAGTTTGCAGTATGCAGTTCTCAGTATGCAGTTATGCAGTATGCAGTTCTCAGTATGCGGTATGGAGTATGCAGTTTGCAGTATGCAGTTCTCAGTATGCGGTATGGAGTATGGAGTTTGCAGTATGCAGTTCTCAGTATGCGGTATGGAGTATGGAGTTTGCAGTATGCAGTTCTCAGTATGCGGTATGGAGTATGGAGTTTGCAGTATGCAGTTCTCAGTATGCGGTATGGAGTATGGAGTTTGCAGTATGCAGTTCTCAGTATGCGGTACGGAGTATGGAGTTTGCAGTATGCAGTTCTCAGTATGCAGTTCTCAGTATGCGGTATGGAGTATGGAGTTTGCAGTATGCAGTTCTCAGTATGCAGTATGCAGTTTGCAGTATGCAGTTCTCAGTATGCAGTTTGGAGTATGCAGTTTGCAGTATGCAGTTCTCAGTATGCGGTATGGAGTATGCAGTTTGCAGTATGCAGTTCTCAGTATGCGGTATGGAGTATGCAGTTTGCAGTATGCAGTTCTCAGTATGCGGTATGGAGTATGCAGTTTGCAGTATGCAGTTCTCAGTATGCGGTATGGAGTATGGAGTTTGCAGTATGCAGTTCTCAGTATGCGGTATGGAGTATGGAGTTTGCAGTATGCAGTTCTCAGTATGCGGTATGGAGTATGCAGTTTGCAGTATGCAGTTCTCAGTATGCGGTATGGAGTATGGAGTTTGCAGTATGCAGTTCTCAGTATGCGGTATGGAGTATGGAGTTTGCAGTATGCAGTTCTCAGTATGCGGTATGGAGTATGCAGTTTGCAGTATGCAGTTCTCAGTATGCGGTATGGAGTATGCAGTTTGCAGTATGCAGTTCTCAGTATGCGGTATGGAGTATGGAGTTTGCAGTATGCAGTTCTCAGTATGCGGTATGGAGTATGCAGTTTGCAGTATGCAGTTCTCAGTATGCGGTATGGAGTATGCAGTTTGCAGTATGCAGTTCTCAGTATGCAGTATGGAGTATGCAGTTTGCAGTATGCAGTTCTCAGTATGCGGTATGGAGTATGGAGTTTGCAGTATGCAGTTCTCAGTATGCGGTATGGAGTATGCAGTTTGCAGTATGCAGTTCTCAGTATGCGGTATGGAGTATGCAGTTTGCAGTATGCAGTTCTCAGTATGCGGTATGGAGTATGCAGTTTGCAGTATGCAGTTCTCAGTATGCGGTATGGAGTATGGAGTTTGCAGTATGCAGTTCTCAGTATGCGGTATGGAGTATGGAGTTTGCAGTATGCAGTTCTCAGTATGCGGTATGGAGTATGCAGTTTGCAGTATGCAGTTCTCAGTATGCGGTATGGAGTATGCAGTTTGCAGTATGCAGTTCTCAGTATGCGGTATGGAGTATGGAGTTTGCAGTATGTTGTTCTCAGTATGCGGTATGGAGTATGCAGTTTGCAGTATGCAGTTCTCAGTATGCGGTATGGAGTATGCAGTTTGCAGTATGTTGTTCTCAGTATGCACATACATGGCGTTTAAGAGTTTAACAAACCATTACAGTAACAGTACTGCATGTGGTATTAGGGAAGGAACACAAGTCATGAACACAAATAACTTATCAGAAGACCAAATATGTTATAAATCTTTACTTTTACAGTTTATTTGTTAAACAGCAAGAAAAACAAAATGAAACAGCCAACACATGGATGTAGAAAGTTATTACAACAGATTTGTTAGTAACTCAGCTAGTGGCGATTTTGTCAAGCAAACCCGTAATGAATGAGGGAGGGGTTTGGATAACATGAAGGCCCCCCGCTTAGTGGACAGACCTGAGGGGCAGGAGACACAGACTGCGTGTGTGTGCATGGCATCAGACACACACACACACTGGGGGGTGTGAATGTACAAGTTGCTATACACACACACACACACACACACACACACACACACACACGTGTTTAAAGATCTATTCATGTATGAATAATTAAACTTATTCTTTACTGACTCAAGTCCTCACAAGGATACCAAAACATGATTACCATTTACTAAAAAAAAAAAAAAACCTTTTTAAACTACTCCAACATTAACAGTGTACTTTTAAAAGAACCTGACTTCATTCTGAAGCGTTGGAAACATCTACCAGGTATCTCAGCTACTGATGAGTGCGATGGTTCTTCGTTGTGTGTGTGTGTGTGTGTGTGTGTGTGTGTGTTTGTAGTATTTAAATGATCTTTTTATACAAAACACATTGTGCATGTGACGGTGTGAAATGTAAAAACGTATAAAACTTCTATCAGTTCATGGAAACCCACGGTACAACTCAGCAAAGAAACCCCAACCCCAACCCCCTAACCCCTAACCCAACCCAGCACTCTTCACAACTGGGTCAGATACAGCAAAAAAAAAGAAAAAAAAAAAGATCGATCAAAGAAAGTTGATGTCGGTAAGAAATGACAAGAGGCGACAATGGATGACCATTGCCCAGTCCCTGGAGGAGGGTGGAAGAGGAGAAGGAGAGGCCTCTGGGGACAGTGTCATCTTTGTCAGGACGGTACGGGTGTAGAGTCCAGCTCCTGGAGCCTGACAGCCTCTCCTCTAGCGGTCCTCTCCATTCTCGCCCGCCCCCTTGATGATTCTCTTCATGCCCCTCTTGCCGGCTGGCCCCTTGGGCTTGGCGAAGGCCTGCTTGAAGGCCTGCTGCTTGGGGTGCACCTCCTCGTACAGCAAGTCTGCAGACAGCTCGTCCCCGTTATCAATCTCCATCTGCAGGACAGGACAGAGGATCACAAACACAGCCCCTACATGGGGAGAACCTCCCATACCACAGGGAATCTCTTATCAATCTCCATCTGCAGAGGATAGGATCACAAACACAGCCCCTACACGGGAAGAACCTCCCATACCACAGGGAATCTCTTATCAATCTCCATCTGCAGAGGAAGGGATCACAAACACAGCCCCTACACGGGAAGAACCTCCCATACCACAGGGAATCTCTTATCAATCTCCATCTGGAGGACAGAGGACAGAGGATCACAAACACAGCCTTTACACGGGGAGAACCTCCCATGCCACAGGGAATCTCTTATCAATCTCCATCTGCAGAGGACAGGATTACAAACACAGCCCCTACACGGGGAGAAACTCTAATGCCACAGGGAATCTCTTATCAATCTCCATCTGGAGGACAGAGGACAGAGGATCACAAACACAGCCTTTACACGGGGAGAACCTCCCATGCCACAGGGAATCTCTTATCAATCTCCATCTGCAGAGGACAGGATCACAAACACAGCCCCTACACGGGGAGAACCTCCCATACCACAGGGAATCTCACTGTTCTTTACAGTGCTTACCTTATGCTTGACCATGCTTTCAATGTGCTTTACTTGCACTTTGCTGTGCTTTTATTACAGGACTCTCTCCCTGTGACAAGGGTGTCTTTACAGAAGCAAGTTGAGAGCGGCCCAGGCCCTCAATGACAGCTCTAGTGTGGTTGTAGCTTTGAGAATAATCTCGCTCCTTTACCTTTTTGGCGATCTCCAGCTGGAAGTCCTGCTCCACCTCGTCCAGCAGCCGGCTCTTGCAGCTGGAGTACAGCATCCGCTCCTTAATACTGCACTTGTACCCGGGCATGGAGTAGATAAACACTGCAGAGAGAGAGATTACAGAGGGGCATGGAGTAGATAAACACTGCAGAGAGAGAGATTACAGAGGGGCATGGAGTAGATAAACACTGCAGAGAGAGAGATTACAGAGGGGCATGGAGTAGATAAACACTGCAGAGAGAGAGATTACAGAGGGGCATGGAGTAGATAAACACTGCAGAGAGAGAGATTACAGAGGGGCATGGAGTAGATAAACACTGCAGAGAGAGGGAGAGAGATTACAGAGGGGCATGGAGTAGATAAACACTGCAGAGAGAGGGAGAGAGATTACAGGGGGGCATGGAGTAGATAAACACTGCAGAGAGAGGGAGAGAGATTACAGGGGGGCATGGAGTAGATAAACACTGCAGAGAGAGGGAGAGAGATTACAGAGGGGCATGGAGTAGATAAACACTGCAGAGAGAGGGAGAGAGATTACAGGGGGGCATGGAGTAGATAAACACTGCAGAGAGAGAGAGAGATTACAGGGGGGCATGGAGAGATAAACACTGCAGAGAGAGAGATTACAGAGGGGCATGGAGTAGATAAACACTGCAGAGAGAGAGATTACAGAGGGGCATGGAGTAGATAAACACTGCAGAGAGAGAGATTACAGAGGGGCATGGAGTAGATAAACACTGCAGAGAGAGGGAGAGAGATTACAGGGGGGCATGGAGTAGATAAACACTGCAGAGAGAGGGAGAGAGATTACAGGGGGGCATGGAGTAGATAAACACTGCAGAGAGAGAGATTACAGAGGGGCATGGAGAGATTGCAGAGAGAGAGATTACAGAGGGGCATGGAGTAGATAAACACTGCAGAGAGAGGGAGAGAGATTACAGGGGGGCATGGAGTAGATAAACACTGCAGAGAGAGAGAGAGATTACAGAGGGGCATGGAGTAGATAAACACTGCAGAGAGAGAGAGAGAGATTACAGAGGGGCATGGAGTAGATAAACACTGCAGAGAGAGAGAGAGAGAGGGGCATGGAGTAGATAAACACTGCAGAGAGAGAGAGAGATTACAGAGGGGCATGGAGTAGATAAACACTGCAGAGAGAGGGAGAGAGATTACAGGGGGGCATGGAGTAGATAAACACTGCAGAGAGAGGGAGAGAGATTACAGGGGGGCATGGAGTAGATAAACACTGCAGAGAGAGGGAGAGAGATTACAGGGGGGCATGGAGTAGATAAACACTGCAGAGAGAGGGAGAGAGATTACAGGGGGGCATGGAGTAGATAAACACTGCAGAGAGAGGGAGAGAGATTACAGGGGGGCATGGAGTAGATAAACACTGCAGAGAGAGGGAGAGAGATTACAGGGGGGCATGGAGTAGATAAACACTGCAGAGAGAGGGAGAGAGATTACAGGGGGGCATGGAGTAGATAAACACTGCAGAGAGAGGGAGAGAGATTACAGGGGGGCATGGAGTAGATAAACACTGCAGAGAGAGGGAGAGAGATTACAGGGGGGCATGGAGTAGATAAACACTGCAGAGAGAGGGAGAGAGATTACAGGGGGGCATGGAGTAGATAAACACTGCAGAGAGAGGGAGAGAGATTACAGGGGGGCATGGAGTAGATAAACACTGCAGAGAGAGGGAGAGAGATTACAGGGGGGCATGGAGTAGATAAACACTGCAGAGAGAGGGAGAGAGATTACAGGGGGGCATGGAGTAGATAAACACTGCAGAGAGAGGGAGAGAGATTACAGGGGGGCATGGAGTAGATAAACACTGCAGAGAGAGGGAGAGAGATTACAGGGGGGCATGGAGTAGATAAACACTGCAGAGAGAGAGATTACAGAGGGGCATGGAGTAGATAAACACTGCAGAGAGAGAGAAGATTACAGGGGGGCATGGAGTAGATAAACACTGCAGAGAGAGAGATTAGAGAGGGGCATGGAGAGATAAACACTGCAGAGAGAGAGAGAGATTACAGGGGGGCATGGAGTAGATAAACACTGCAGAGAGAGAGATTACAGGGGGGCATGGAGTAGATAAACACTGCAGAGAGAGAGATTACAGAGGGGCATGGAGTAGATAAACACTGCAGAGAGAGAGATTACAGAGGGGCATGGAGTAGATAAACACTGCAGAGAGAGAGAGAGAGATTACAGGGGGGCATGGAGTAGATAAACACTGCAGAGAGAGAGATTACAGAGGGGCATGGAGTAGATAAACACTGCAGAGAGAGAGAGAGATTACAGAGGGGCATGGAGTAGATAAACACTGCAGAGAGAGAGAGAGCAGAGGGGCATGGAGTAGATAAACACTGCAGAGAGAGAGATTACAGAGGGGCATGGAGTAGATAAACACTGCAGAGAGAGAGAGAGATTACAGGGGGGCATGGAGTAGATAAACACTGCAGAGAGAGGGAGAGAGATTACAGGGGGGCATGGAGTAGATAAACACTGCAGAGAGAGAGAGAGAGATTACAGGGGGGCATGGAGTAGATAAACACTGCAGAGAGAGGGAGAGAGATTACAGAGGGGCATGGAGTAGATAAACACTGCAGAGAGAGGGAGAGAGATTACAGGGGGGCATGGAGTAGATAAACACTGCAGAGAGAGGGAGAGAGATTACAGGGGGGCATGGAGTAGATAAACACTGCAGAGAGAGGGAGAGAGATTACAGGGGGGCATGGAGTAGATAAACACTGCAGAGAGAGGGAGAGAGATTACAGGGGGGCATGGAGTAGATAAACACTGCAGAGAGAGAGAGAGAGATTACAGGGGGGCATGGAGTAGATAAACACTGCAGAGAGAGGGAGAGAGATTACAGGGGGGCATGGAGTAGATAAACACTGCAGAGAGAGGGAGAGAGATTACAGAGGGGCATGGAGTAGATAAACACTGCAGAGAGAGAGAGAGAGATTACAGAGGGGCATGGAGTAGATAAACACTGCAGAGAGAGAGATTACAGAGGGGCATGGAGTAGATAAACACTGCAGAGAGAGAGATTACAGAGGGGCATGGAGTAGATAAACACTGCAGAGAGAGAGAGAGAGATTACAGAGGGGCATGGAGTAGATAAACACTGCAGAGAGAGAGAGAGAGATTACAGAGGGGCATGGAGTAGATAAACACTGCAGAGAGAGAGAGAGAGATTACAGAGGGGCATGGAGTAGATAAACACTGCAGAGAGAGGGAGAGAGATTACAGGGGGGCATGGAGTAGATAAACACTGCAGAGAGAGGGAGAGAGATTACAGGGGGGCATGGAGTAGATAAACACTGCAGAGAGAGGGAGAGAGATTACAGGGGGGCATGGAGTAGATAAACACTGCAGAGAGAGGGAGAGAGATTACAGGGGGGCATGGAGTAGATAAACACTGCAGAGAGAGGGAGAGAGATTACAGAGGGGCATGGAGTAGATAAACACTGCAGAGAGAGAGAGAGATTACAGGGGGGCATGGAGTAGATAAACACTGCAGAGAGAGGGAGAGAGATTACAGGGGGGCATGGAGTAGATAAACACTGCAGAGAGAGGGAGAGAGATTACAGGGGGGCATGGAGTAGATAAACACTGCAGAGAGAGGGAGAGAGATTACAGGGGGGCATGGAGTAGATAAACACTGCAGAGAGAGGGAGAGAGATTACAGAGGGGCATGGAGTAGATAAACACTGCAGAGAGAGAGAGAGATTACAGAGGGGCATGGAGTAGATAAACACTGCAGAGAGAGGGAGAGAGATTACAGGGGGGCATGGAGTAGATAAACACTGCAGAGAGAGGGAGAGAGATTACAGGGGGGCATGGAGTAGATAAACACTGCAGAGAGAGGGAGAGAGATTACAGGGGGGCATGGAGTAGATAAACACTGCAGAGAGAGAGGAGAGAGATTACGGGGGGGCATGGAGTAGATAAACACTGCAGAGAGAGGGAGAGAGATTACAGGGGGGCATGGAGTAGATAAACACTGCAGAGAGAGAGATTACAGAGGGGCATGGAGTAGATAAACACTGCAGAGAGAGGGAGAGAGATTACAGGGGGGCATGGAGTAGATAAACACTGCAGAGAGAGGGAGAGATTACAGAGAGGCTGGGTGAGGTAACACTGCAGAGAGAGGGAGGGGAGGAGAGAGAGATTACAGAGGGGCTGGGTGAGCGCTGGGTGAGGTCGGAGTTCACCAGTAACTGAACAAAAGAAATGTGAAGTAGTTTGGGCTGGTCCATTCAAACATGTGCTTAAGATGTTAAACAGTTAATGTGCTTCTATTCGGAAATGGAAAAATAAGGCATAAGCTTTGAAACATCCTTGAGTGTGTGCTGGGAGAGGACAGGGCTCTGATGAATGAGCATTGGCCATGGCTAGCAAGAAAAGGAGAGTGGAACACAGAGAGATGCAGACACACACATACACACAGATACACAGAGATACAGAGAGAGAGAAACAGACACAGAGAGAGAGATGCAGACAGAGAGAGAGAAATGCAGACACACACAGAAAGAGATGCAGACACACACACACAGAGATGCAGACACACACACAAAGATACATAGAGACACAGAGAGAGAGATGCAGACACACACACACGTCTATACATAGACTACTCACACAGAGAGAGAGATGCAGACACACACAGAGATACAGACACACACAGAGATACTGTTTCTAGACACTGTTGTGTGTCTCTACGTCTGATGCAGACTCAGATAAACAATAGATGTGTCTCTATGTATCTCTCTCTACTCTCTGACTCACACATGTGTGTCTCA
Organism: Polyodon spathula; assembly: GCF_017654505.1. Classification (NCBI taxonomy): domain Eukaryota; kingdom Metazoa; phylum Chordata; class Actinopteri; order Acipenseriformes; family Polyodontidae; genus Polyodon; species Polyodon spathula. Next base: position 38,371,410 of record NC_054549.1, on the reverse strand, counting down.
GATGTGTGTCAGAGAGTCTGCATACACACTCTGAGATACATAAGAACACACACAGAGAGATGCAGACACAGAGAGAGAGATGGAGACACACACAGAGATGCAGCCTTTGTCTCTCTCGATCTGTGTCTAGATACGTCACAGAGAGATTCAGACACAGAGAGTCTGCAGTGTGTCACTTCTACACAGAGAGAGCAGACATCAGAGATGTGGGATGAGAGAGAGAGATGCAGACACAGAGAGACACACACACAGAGATACATAGAGACACAGAGAGAGAGATGCAGACACACACAGAGAGATACATAGAGACACACACACAGAGATGCAGACACACACAGAGATACATAGCGACACAGAGAGATGCAGACACACACAGAGATACATAGCGACACAGAGAGATGCAGACACAGAGAGAGATAAATAGAGACACAGAGAGAGAGACGCAGACACACACACAGAGATACATAGAGACAAACACAGAGAGATGCAGACACACAGAGAGAGAGATGCAGACACACACACACAGAGATACATAGAGACACACACAGAGAGATGCAGACACAGAGAGAGAGATGCAGACACACACAGAGATGCAGACACACACAGATACATAGCGACACAGAGAGATGCAGACACAGAGAGATGCAGACACAGAGAGAGATACATAGAGACAGAGAGAGAGACGCAGACACACACACAGAGATACATAGAGACACACACAGAGAGATGCAGACACACAGAGAGAGAGATGCAGACACACAGAGAGAGAGACACTGGCTCGGTCTCTTACCCACAGACTCCAGGTAGTCTCCCTCATGGCTGTGCTTGTACAGGAAGAAGTGGTATCTGGGCGTGTCAGTGGGGATGCGGCGTGGCAGCTCCCCCAGCTCCGTGGCCTTGGTGTGCACCAGCTCCACTGTCTCACGCTCGATATCCAGCTTCTGAGGAGCGAAGACACGGGTCAGAGCTGCCCGTGGCACGGCACCCTCACTGGCTTTACATCAGACTGCTTACAAATTCACCCTGCGTACCAAGGGCTCTTACTGATTCCATAGGAAAAGTAATGCAGTAACACGTCAGGGTCTGGAACCGGGTCAGGGTCAGGGTCCGGGTCAACAGAGCTCACTGTAGTTCTTGAATATTATTACTATTGAATATGAATATTACTAGTGTTGAATGAAGAATACGTGTGTTTTGCAGTTGGCATGAATACATGCCTGTCCCCTGTCTCTCTATACAATCAGGAGCGTCCCACGTGCTGTGAGATTAGTGCATCGTTACACCACTACTGTGAGCTGCTCTTTCACGCCTGGAACACACTGAACCACAAGCTCAATCAGGATCTGTCACATTTCAGAGGGTTTAACTGTGAAGCTCCCTGCGATGCCTTGGCATGAGGCGCACTCTATAAAAGAGTAAATGTGCAGACCAGCGCCCCCTGGCTGCAGCGAGGGAGCGAGCCCCTTACCAGCTGGATGTAGTTGATGTTCCTCTGCTTGAGAAGCAGGATGGCTCGCTGAGCTTCCTCCTGGAGGGGGAAGGCCAGGCCCTGCAGAGTCTGGTGTTTACTCTCCACGCTGATCTCTGTCTTCACCTGCAGGGGGAGACAAAGGGGCTGCTCTCAGAAACCATGTGACGGACAGAATGCTCAGATACCCATCCAACACACACATAGGTGTGCACACACACACTGACAGACACATATACAGATGCACAAACACACACACACACTGACACACAGACACAGAGAAACACATACAAATACAGACACACAAACGCTCACACACTGAAAGATAGATAGATAAGAGAAAAATTGCAAGTTATTTAAAGTCCACTTTGATGACATAAATAACATCTTGCCCGCAGGGAACATTTCAGGAATGCTGTTAAATAAACCAGACAGGTTCTGAACTTTAAACTCAAAAACAACAAGACAAAGATGTGGAGCTCACAGGACAGGGAAAGGCCACACCCCCAAAGGGCACCCAACCACACAAACCTACCACTCTGCGCTTCGAATCCTGGGGGGAAAGGCAAGGGAAACAAGAACAGAGAGACTAAACCATTGGTTGGTGAATCAGAAGGGCAGTAAAATTCTAACAGCCCATCAGGGCTGGACCAAGAGCCTGGCCTGCATGACACTGAGGCTCCCTGACCTCATGCCTGCCTCCCTGACCTCATGCCCGCCTCCTTGACCTCACGCCCACATTTCTGGGTCATAGTAATGCACAGAAGAGCCACCACAATTGTTTTCACAAACACGTTTCAATGAAATGTAAAGAAACACTGAAACTTCAAGACACTTCAACAGGAACAAAATCAAAACCAAAAAACAAACTGCAAATTAAAAAGGCAAACCCTGGAACTAAAGCCAGGAGGACACACTGTTTTGCACCTTCCTTCCGCAGAGGAAGGCACCAACGCTTTTCTGCTTGACTAGTTTTCTTAACAGCCGGATTTTCTGATCCTGACCAGCTCTAACGTTCCTAACAGACCAGAGGTAATCCAGACTTGTGAAGACAGCTGTATGCAGGCGTTACCTTTGAAAAGAAAACATTCATAAGCAGTTCAACCTGCGCATCACAAAACAGAGACATGGGAGGAGTTCAGGACTGGGTCCGTACAACACGGGACAGAGCAGGTGGTTCTGGGACACTAAGCCACGCCGACTGAACTACAACCCCCAGAATGCACCACAGGCAGTGTGCAGCAAACTCAGAAGACCCCCTGGGAACCCGTGGACAGGCATGTTAACTGGAAGACGTCAAGGTGAGCACATATTGAAAGATCAGCAAGTGCCGTGTAGCTGCGACAGCCTCGTCTGGCTTTTGATTGAAATCGACATCCAACTGTTTCGGTAAAGGTACAAAATTTAGAATGGTGAGAATGGATAATGGAGTTCCAGGTTCCCCTCGTCCACTGAAACGCTGTCTGTGACAGGCCCTCACGACGAGAGTCCCTGTCCACAGGATGCAGAAACTGGGAAAGACGGCAAACAGCAGAGCTGCACAAACCAACTGCTGCTCGTTTAGTGAGCTGGAGCTCTCCTCCACAGCGAGCTGCAGAGCACACCCAGATGAGATCCAATAACCAAGCGGTCGGTTTGTGCAGCAGGGATGGAAAGAAGACCCCCATTGCAGAACAGCTTGATCCATTCCTGGTTTTACTAGGAGTTTAATGAGACACACCTGAGCGTGTTACCTATACACTGGGGCTAATCAAGCCTGTATTAAAACCTGGACTGGATAACATGGTTATGCAACAGGAGTCTCATTTCCACCCATGAACAGTCACCCAAAACTGCAAAGCAGCAGCACTTACCTGCACCACCCTGTCCTGAAAGAAACAGGAGAAGCAGACAAGAGGGGTTAACTAGAGCGGGCCATCGCAGAACCATTACCACAACACACACACACGCACACACACGCACACACACGCACACACGCACGCACGCACACACGCACGCACATGCACGCACGCACTTCTAGTCAAAAAGCTGCAGGAACATTTGAGCTCAACACTGCAGCTCTGAACATTTTTTTTTTCAGCTGGTTTAATCACTCAGCTCCCGGATTGAAGAATTCCTCATGCTGCACCACACATGATCTCAACCAGAAGCCGCGTAGCCCTGGTCGATTCCAACAGGAAGGAATGCCCCCCCCCTCCTCCCACCTTTCCTACTGGCTGCTGCGTGTCACGCCCCCTGCCTACCTCGTTGATTTTGATTTGCTGCAGCTCCTGCTCGGCAGTGGTGAGGGGAGCAGGGGCAGAGCAGGAGGAGACGTGCCGCTGGTACCCCAGGAACGAGACGTCTTCCTGGGAGAGGGAGAGAGAATAAACCAGGCGAGTCAGGTGCACACCACCTTCCAACAAGCGATGAAAGGGTGTGCCCGCTTTATAATCCAGAACGACCAGGCAGCTGGGGATTCACGGCTATGGTGGCTGCCATATCTGTCAACATAGCGATGTACAGAAACCAGGGATGGAAATAAGAGTCCCATTGCAAAGCAGTTTGATCCACTCCTGGTTTTAGAAGACACACCTGAGCTTCTTACCTATTCACACTGTGGCTAATCAAGCACACACTAAAGTCTGGGATGGGTGAAACTGCAATGCAACAGGAGCCTCATTTCCCCCCCTGGAATCTCTTCACAATGCAAAGGCTCTTCAAAGTCCTTTTATGAACGCGTTGATGAGCAGTTACCATGCTAAATCTAAAACTGTGTGTGTGTGACTTCCGTACACCAGCGCTTGCATTACAGCCCTGTCCCTCTGTCCCGTGTCCCTCCCGTGTGGTCTGTCCCATGCTCCGTCCTCGTACCTGGAGCGTCCCGAAGATCTCATCCTTGACATGTCCCCCTCCAAACTCCTTTTTCACGGTTGCTCTGGTGGCTGCGTACAGCATCTTCTGCCTCACCTGCACAGAGAAGCGATGCAAGTCAATGCAGTGTGTGCACCCTTACAGAAGTTTACCACACTATTTTTGCATGGTCATTTTGCAGTTGTCCCTCCATAAGCATAATACGTAAAAGGGTATGGCAATGGTGCAAAAATATACCAGGATATGTCCGAAACGAGTCGTACGAACGTGGTACGAGTATGCTTTACCATGCATTCACTGTTCTTTACAATGCTTGCCTCTGGTTTACCATGCATTCACTGTTCTTTACAATGCTTGCCGGTGGTTTTACCATGCATTTCACTGTTAGATACAATGCGTGCCCTGGTTTAATTACCATGCTTTCACTGTTCTTTACAATGCTTGCCTGTGGTTTACCATGCATTCACTGTTCTTTACAATGCTTGCCTGTGGTTTACCATGCATTCACTGTTCTTTACAATGCTTGCCCATGCTTTACCATGCATTCACTGTTCTTTACAATGCTTGCCTGTGGTTTACCATGCATTCACTGTTCTTTACAATGCTTGCCTATGGTTTACCATGCATTCACTGTTCTTTACAATGCTTGCCTATGGTTTACCATGCATTCACTGTTCTTTACAATGCTTGCTACAGACACCAAACATGGTACGTACTGTGACTAAAGAATGTTTACCATGTATATACCAATGGTTGCGTGACAGAAAATGTTACGAACGGCCTACCAATGTGTTACGAAGTGACAAGAATGTTACGCACGGATACCAAAATGGTACGTAAGTGACAAGAAATCCCTTTACGAAACGGATACCGAAATGGTACCTAATGTTGACCTGACACCCAATGGTTCTTAACGAATTGCCGTATGAGCCAAATGGTACCATGTTAACAAGAAATTGTGTACGATGCTTTACCATCCGGACCCCTTAAAAAAACCAATCTGGAAAATGTTACGATGTACGTAGTGACAAGGAATAGTGAAAACGGATTGGAAATGACAGGAAATGATGCTACGCACACCAAAAGTACTTTCTGTGATGTTACGCATAGAGACACGAAACGTATCTACGGCAGTACGGAAATGCTAAATTTGCCTAACCGATACGAAGCGTATACTCTGTGAAAGGAAATGCTGCAGACGCATACCGTGGTACTATGTCCCTTGCTTTAAAATGCTTACCTGTGCTTTTTCAATGCTTGCCTATGCTTTACCGTGCATTCACTGTGCTCTGCTTTCTCTATGGCACACTTTCACGGCAGGGTGTCTCTCGTATTGTGCAGATCAGACATGGGGGGGACAGGGGACTGGCATGTTGTCAAACCATTTCCTCCATTCTTTAATTAGCTTCTATGTTTATGTTAAATCAGAAGAAATCATGTTAATGTTACAAAATGAAAAACAAGCACACTAAAAAATAGAAACAGTGTTTACAATTACTTTTTATTTGAATGAGCCTTCCAGAGTTTGGGAGTTCAGACTGGCTGTGAACAGTTCACTGCAGACTGCGTCCCGGGGATTGCGAGACTGGCTTTCAGGTTACACAACACAGAAGCTCACTTCTTTAATACATGACCTCACCCATTCCAAAGCGTGCATTCAGATATGAGCCCGGCTGCTTTCTGGCTATCAATATCAATCCCTGCAATGCAAAGCTAGTTTGAGACACTAACAGTCTGTTGCAATGAACTGTTTACCTGGTGCTGGAAAACACTGTCCTCTCTCTCTCGCTGACTAGTGTGTGACTGTCCTCTCTCAGAAGAGAATGCAATGTGCTGCCGTGACTCATCAAGCCGCTATGCAATAGGAGTCTTATTTCCATGCCTGTCATGCCTTTCTTTATCTCCCTCTGCCACGCTGCTGCTCCTGGCTCTCGTTTCCCTGACGGCTGCTTCCTGTGCTGCGCAATCAAGCTGGTTTGTCTAGGCGGGGCTCCTCCGAGGAAAGCATGCAAACACTGGCTGGACACTATGAGGGACCCGTACCCAATCCCGGGGCTGGGTCACTGCCCTGATCACAGACCCGACGAGGCACGCACTGTGCAAGGTGCACTGTTAATCCACTCTGACCTTAGATCTGTAACCCAAACCAACAGGACCAGCCCGACGACTGTGACCTCAGATCTGTAACCCGAACAGGACCGTCCTGACGACTGTGATCTCAGATCTGTAACCCGAATAGGACCGTCCTGACGACTGTGACCTCAGATCTGTAACCCGAACAGGACCGTCCTGACGACTGTGACCTCAGATCTGTAACCCGAACAGGACCGCCCTGACGACTGTGACCTCAGATCTGTAACTCGGCACGTACCGGTGAGTGGTCAGGTGACCAGGAAATGAAGAGCCACTCGTAGCCCTGTGCGTTCTGGGAGTCGAGTCGGTACAGGATGTAGCAGGGCTCATCTTCCTCGAGGAGGGGAAGCAGGAAGCGGTCGTAGTCCTGGTCCCAGCTCTGTGACGGCTCTTTGTACGCGCCAAGCACCAGCTGCTCTGAAACACAAAACACACAGCGACCTGCCATCAGTGAAAAACAAAACACACAGCGACCCGCCATCAGTGAAACCCAACACACACAGCGACCTGCCATCAGTGAAAAACAAAACACACAGCGACCCGCCATCAGTGAAACCCAACACACACAGCGACCTGCCATCAGTGAAAAACAAAACACACAGCGACCCGCCATCAATGAAACCCAACACACACAGCGACCTGCCATCAGTGAAAAACAAAACACACAGCGACCCGCCATCAGTGAGAAACAAAACACACAGCAACCCGCCATCAGTGAAACCCAACACACACAGCGACCTGCCATCAGTGAGAAACAAAACACACAGCGACCTGTCTACTTGGAGAAAAGATCCTCGAGCAGGTTCAGAAGCATTTAAACTAGAAAGGAAGGGGGGAGAAATCAACAAAAAAACAGAAGGGAGACCGCATCAAAACAAGAACAACAACTCAGGTAAGACAACCATTAAATGTATTTATCTAAATGCTAGAAGTATCAGAAACAAAATTCTAGAACTTGAAGCTACTGCACTAACAGGTAACTATGATGTGATAGGTGTTACAGAAACGTGGTTATCTGAGAGTGATGGGGACGAATATAATATTTGTGGGTATACACTGTATAGGAAAGACAGGCAGGACAGAAGAGGAGGAGGGGTAGCGCTATACATAAGAAACAGTCTTGAAGCCCAGGTGTTAAACCTAGACAAAGAAAATAAAGCCAAATCAATATGGGTCAGAACAACGGACAAAAATTCAAAGGGCATAATAATAGGAGCATGCTATAGACCGCCAGATTCAGACGGTGAGCAAAATAATCTGTTATACAAAGACATTATAAATGTGTGTAGCAAAGGAGAAGCCATACTAATGGGGGATTTCAACTTCCCCCAAATAAAATGGGAAAACCCGGTGGGTAGCATGAAGGATGAAATTGAAATGGTGGAAATGACAAATGACTGCTTCCTAACACAATTTGTCAAGGCACCGACTAGAGGGGAAGCATGCCTTGATTTAGTCTTTTCAAATAACGAAGATAGAATAACTAAAATAGAGGTCAGAGAACCACTGGCAAACTCAGACCACAACATGGTCTCATTTGAAGTGTTTTTTAAAACCCCCAAAAGTAATGACTAAAGCTAAGGTTTACAATTTTAGAAAAGCAAACTATGAAGGTATGAAACAGAGACTAACAGAAGTAGATTGGAGTAAAATAGAGAAAACACCCACAGAAGAAGGATGGTTGTTCTTCAAAAATGTAGTACTAGAGGCGCAAAACAATTACATCCCTAAAGTAGACAAATCTAAATGTAAAACTAAATTGCCAAAATGGTTTAATAGATCAATTAAAAAAAAATTCAGCAAAAAAAGGCACTTTACAGAGCATTAAAAAAGGACCAAAAAGAAAGTACGCAGAAAGAGTACACAGAACTGCAAACGCAAGTCAAAAAGGAAGTTAGAAAGGCCAAGAGAGAAATAGAAATGAACATTGCTAAGGGAGCTAAAACCAATTCCAAAATGTTTTTCCAATATTACAACAGCAAGAGAACATTCAAAGAGGAGATTAAATGTTTAAGAGATACAAATGGCAAAATCGTAGAGGAAGAAAAAAAAAAAAATAGCAAATATATTAAATGATTACTTTGCACAAGTTTTTACAAAGGAAGATACTGACAACATGCCCCACATGTCATCCAGTTCCTATCCAGTTTTAAATAACTTTAGCATAACTGAGGCAGAAGTGTTAAAGGGACTAGGAGCTCTTAAAATGAACAAATCCCCTGGGCCGGATGAGATCCTCCCAGTAGTACTCAAAGAAATGAAAGAAGTAATTTACAAACCGCTAACCAAGATCATGCAGCAGTCTCTTGACACAGGGGTGGTACAGACAGACTGGAAAATTGCAAACGTAATACCGATCCACAAAAAGGGAAACAAAACTGAACCAGGTAACTACAGACCAGTAAGCCTGACTTCTATTATATGCAAACTTATGGAAACTATAATAAGATCTGAAGTAACTTACAAAAAATAGATGGTGAGTAAGTAGATTGAAGAAAATGCACAGAGTCCTTTTCTTCAATCAGTTGCCAGGTTTATTGAAATATGCAGGGAGTCTGGTCCCAGGTACAGGACAAACACAATACTCAACATTACAATGTTTGCATGACATTAAATACCCTTCTGTATAGATGGTCCACCTCCCCTTTCTCTGACACTTAACCAATGGTCAAAGTAATTTAATTCATTGTGTGAGTGTTAATGTGTGTGTGTCTGTGTGTGTGGTCTAGTGTGACAACCTCTGAACTCAGTGCATTCTTCACACTCCTGGAGACAAAGGGTCCATACATCTGCCTTTTGTTATCTCCTTGCGACCCCCGTTGATGCCAGTGGGATTATCTCTTTTGATCTCTCTGAAGTCTAGAGCCTGTTCCCTTCTAGTCCACAGCATTGTTATCTCATTAGCTCGCAGTCATTGTTGGGCAGTTTGTAGACGCATCGTCTCTATCAGTGGTTAGCAGTACATGCAATTTGAACCAAACAGTCTGCTATCTGCAATATTAGTCTCTTTTCAGACAAGAACACCAGTATAGCTCTGCTAGTCCACATGCGTAGCAAACCCCTAATCAATTCTCAATCCATGTTTTCCAACAAGATCCAAAATGGAAAATTACCTATATGGTAACAGGGTCCTGGGAGACAGTCAACATGGTTTTAGGAAAGGGAGATCGTGTCTAACTAACTTGCTTGATTTTTTTGAGGATGCAACATCGATAATGGATAATTGCAAAGCATATGACATGGTTTATTTAGATTTCCAGAAAGCTTTTGACAAAGTCCCGCACAAAAGATTAATTCTCAAACTGAACGCAGTTGGGATTCAAGGAAACACAGGTACATGGATTAGGGAGTGGTTAACATGTAGAAAACAGAAAGTACTGATTAGAGGAAAAACCTCAGAATGGAGTGTGGTAACCAGCGGTGTACCACAGGGATCAGTATTAGGTCCTCTGCTATTCCTAATCTACATTAATGATTTAGATTCTGGTATAGTAAGCAAACTTGTTAAATTTGCAGACGACACAAAAGTAGGAGGAGTGGCAAACACTGTTGCAGCAGCAAAGGTCATTCAAAATGATCTAGACAAGATTCAGAACTGGGCAGACACATGGCAAATGACATTTAATAGAGAAAAGTGTAAGGTACTGCACGCAGGAAATAAAAATGTACATTATAAATATCATATGGGAGATATTGAAATTGGAGAAGGAATCTATGAAAAAGACCTAGGAGTTTTTGTTGACTCAGAAATGTCTTCATCTAGACAATGTGGGGAAGCTATAAAAAAGGCTAACAAGATGCTCGGATACATTGTGAAAAGTGTTGAATTTAAATCAAGGGAAGTAATGTTAAAACTGTACAATGCATTAGTAAGGTCTCATCTTGAATATTGTGTGCAGTTCTGGTCACCTCGCTATAAAAAAGATATTGCTGTTCTAGAAAGAGTGCAAAGAAGAGCGACCAGAATTATTCCGGGCTTAAAAGGCATGTCATATGCAGACAGGCTAAAAGAATTGAATCTGTTCAGTCTTGAACAAAGAAGACTACGTGGCGACCTAATTCAAGCATTCAAAATTCTAAAAGGTATTGACAGTGTCGACCCAAGGGACTTTTTCAGCCTGAAAAAAGAAACAAGGACCAGGGGTCACAAATGGAGATTAGACAAAGGGGCATTCAGAACAGAAAATAGGAGGCACTTTTTTACACAGAGAATTGTGAGGGTCTGGAATCAACTCCCCAGTAATGTTGTTGAAGCCGACACCCTGGGATCCTTCAAGAAGCTGCTTGATGAGATTCTGGGATCAATAAGCTACTAACAACCAAACGAGCAAGATGGGCCGAATGGCCTCCTCTTGTTTGTAAACTTTCTTATGTTCTTATGTTCTTATGATTGAAACCCAACACACACAGCGACCTGCCTTCAGTGAAAAACAAAACACACAGCAACCTGCCATCTGGTTAGTGCGAGTCAGAGCCGGAGCGCGGAGCCCAGCTGCATCAGGTTTCTGTCCCTCCTGTCAGGTTCTGTAAACACTGACCTCTTACATTTCATCCCTATCTGCTTCCTGGTTAATTATTGATCAGTGGACAATTCATTGATATGCCTGTCCTTCAGTCCCATTACTGTAATCAGCATCTCAGCAACGGATCAGCAGACACGTCCAGCACTGCTTTCATTAACTCAGAGCGGCGTCTTGTTCCAGTGCTGTCTCACTTCCTCTCTCTGAGGTTTAACAGTACGAGGCAGACGCGCTTCACAATACAAGGTCAGTCGCTTCTCTTCTGCAGCGGAGGAAATTCATTTCTTCTTTCGGTTTCCTCCTTCAAGTTGAGAAAGACTACAGCGCTCAGGGATCACTGGTATGGATGTGTTTTGTAACTTGTGATAGCAGTCTGGGAGACTCCGCTCAGGGTTCCCATTAAGAAATGTGTTATCAGTGCATTGTGATGCTTTCTTCACATGATCTATCGTACGGTAAAAGAGATGTGCGTCGCTTGTACTGACACAAGACCGCAAGCACAGTCACAGCTCCGACTTTCCCCCATCTCATTACACACGTTGCCTCATTCTGCATGGGTCAGTAACAGCAGCCCATCGCGTGTATTTGTGATACACATGGTACTGGGACCCGCGTATTGCAATATGTATCGTGGTGTGGAATCAGTGTATCGATCCATCCCTCTGATGAACAGCAGCAAGCCCCCCTCCCTCCCTGAGAGGGATCCATGGTTTGCACTGATCCCAGGGGGTTTCCCTGAGGACCTGCAGAGCACAGTGTCTGCCTCTCACTGCTCTGCAACGCCTATGCTATTCTGAGCAGAGCACATTCCAGCAGGGTCTGCACATACTTTCCACTGGCCTGTGAGGAGATCAGCCCGACCCCTTGAGCTGCTCACACACGTGGCACCACAGAGACAAAACAACGCAGGTGTGAGGGGGTCAAGCAGCATGAGCAGCCACGGCTCAGCCTGGATATACAGCATGCATGCATGTGAAGCAATACCTCCTGCACATCAGCACAAAAACATTACAGCTTCAACAGTAACAGAACAGAGGAGGCTGGGTATGAAAAGGACCTGGGGGTCGTAGTGGATGACTCTCATAAGCCAACTAGACAGAGCGGAGAAGCTAGAAAAAAAGCAAATAGAATGTTAGGCTATACAGCCAAAACAGCTGAATTCAAATCCAGAGAAGTTATATTAATTATATAATGCACTGGTACAACCACACCTAGAACAATGTGTCCAGTTCTGGTCCCCATACCATAAGAAAGACATTGAGGCATTGGAGAGAGTACAGAGAGCAACACGACTCATTCCAGGATTGAAGGGCATGTCATAGGAAGATAGACTGAAAGAGTTGACTCTGAACAGCCTAGAGAGGAGAGCCAGAGGTGACCCCACAGAGGAACAGGCTGCCAGACAGAGTTGTTGAAGCAGAGAGTCAGATCCTTCCAGAATAGACTGGCTGTCATGAACTGTATAACCCTCTCTGTGACCATAATAAGACCTTTAGCTAGCCCCCTGGAGGAAGGACGGTCCACTTATCCACGGATTCCCAGCGGTTTCATATCCTCTACTAACCTGGTTAGGGGGTTTGTTTTTTCTCTCCTGTGTGCTAACACAAAACGTGATCTAAATCTCTCATTGAAACACACACACACGATGTGATCATTGAAACACAAACACACACGTGATCTAAATCTCTCGTTGAAACACACACACACGATGTGATCATTGAAACACAAACACACACGTGATCTAAATCTCTCATTGACACACACACACGATGTGATCATTGAAACACAAACACACACGTGATCTAAATCTCTCATTGACACACACACACGATGTGATCATTGAAACACAAACACACATGTGATCTAAATCTCTCATTGAAACACACATGATGTGATCATTGAAACACAAACACACACGTGATCTAAATCTCTCATTGAAACACACACACACGATGTGATCATTGAAACACAAACACACATGTGATCTAAATCTCTCATTGAAACACACACACACAATGTGATCATTGAAACACAAACACACATGTGATCTAAATCTCTCATTGAAACACACACACACGATGTGATCATTGAAACACAAACACACACGTGATCTAAATCTCTCATTGAAACACACACACACGATGTGATCATTGAAACACAAACACACATGTGATCTAAATCTCTCATTGAAACACACATGATGTGATCATTGAAACACACACACACGATCTAAATCTCTCATTGAAACACACACACACGATGTGATCATTGAAACACAAACACACACGATCTAAATCTCTCATTGAAACACACACACACGATGTGATCATTGAAACACAAACACACATGTGATCTAAATCTCTCATTGAAACACACACACATGATGTGATCATTGAAACACACACACACGATCTAAATCTCTCATTGAAACACACACACACGATGTGATCATTGAAACACAAACACACACGTGATCTAAATCTCTCATTGAAACACACACACACGATGTGATCATTGAAACACAAACACACATGTGATCTAAATCTCTCATTGAAACACACACACACATGTGATCATTGAAACACACACACAAACACAAACACACACACACATGATGTGATCATTGAAACACAAACACACATTGATCTAAATCTCTCATTGAAACACACACACACGATGTGATCATTGAAACACACACACACACAGATGATCTAAATCTCTCATTGAAACACACACACACGATGTGATCATTGAAACACACACACACACGTGATCTAAATCTCTCATTGAAAACACACACACATGATGTGATCATTGAAACACACACACACACATGATCTAAATCTCTCATTGAAACACACACACATGATGTGATCATTGAAACACACACACACACGATCTAAATCTCTCATTGAAACACACACACATGATGTGATCATTGAAACACACACACACACGATCTAAATCTCTCATTGAAACACACACACACGATGTGATCATTGAAACACACATACACACACGATCTAAATCTCTCATTGAAACACACACACATGATGTGATCATTGAAACACACACACACACATTGAAAACACTAAATCTCTCATTGAAACACACACACACAGCTGTGATCATTGAAATTGAAAAACACACACACATGATGATTCTAAAATCTCTCATTGAAACACACACACATGATGTGATCATTGAAACACACACACACACACGTGATCTAAATCCCTCATTGAAACACACACACACAATGTGATCATTGACCTGTATCTAACACACACCCCGCACCACAGCGTCTAACACACACCCCCACCACAGCGTCTAACACCCCCCCCACCACAGCGTCTAACACACACCCCCCACCACAGCGTCTAACACACCCCCCCCACCACAGCGTCTAACACACACCCCCACCACAGCGTCTAACACACACCCCCCACCACAGCGTCTAACACCCCCCCCCCACCACAGCGTCTAACACACACCCCCCACCACAGCGTCTAACACACCCCCCCCACCACAGCGTCTAACACACACCCCCCACCACAGCGTCTAACACACACCCCGCACCACAGCGTCTAACACACACCCCCCACCACAGCGTCTAACACACACCCCGCACCACAGCGTCTAACACACACCCCGCACCACAGCGTCTAACACACACCCCCACCCCGCACCACAGCGTCTAACACACACCCCCACCACAGCGTCTAACACACCCCCCCCACCACAGCGTCTAACACACCCCCCGCACCACAGCGTCTAACACACACCCCCCACCACAGCGTCTAACACACACCCCCCACCACAGCGTCTAACACACCCCCCGCACCACAGACGTCAGACACACCCCCCGCACCACAGCGTCTAACACACACCCCCACCACAGCGTCTAACACACACCCCGCACCACAGCGTCTAACACACCCCCCGCACCACAGCGTCTAACACACACCCCCACCACAGCGTCTAACACACACCCCCACCACAGCGTCTAACACACCCCCCCACCACAGCGTCTAACACACACCCCCACCACAGCGTCTAACACACACCCCCACCACAGCGTCTAACACACACCCCCACCACAGCGTCTAACACACACCCCCACCACAGCGTCTAACACACACCCCCACCACAGCGTCTAACACACACCCCCACCACAGCGTCTAACACACACCCCCCACCACAGCGTCTAACACACACCCCCACCACAGCGTCTAACACACACCCCCCACCACAGCGTCTAACACACACCCCCCACCACAGCGTCTAACACACACCCCCCCACCACAGCGTCTAACACACACCCCCCTGTCGCTATTGTGGGGTGGGGTGGTTGGTCGCAGATTGTTGTGGGGGGTGGGGTGGGGTGAGATGTCGCAGATTGTGTTTGGGGTGGTGTGCTGCAGATTGGTTTGTGGTGGGTGGTGTCGCAGATTGTGTGGGTGGACCACAGCGGACACACCCCCCCCCCCCACCCCCACCACATCGCAGATTGTGGTGTGGGGGGTGGGTGTCTACATTGTGTGTGGGGGTGGGTGTCACACCCCCACCACAGCGTCTAACACACCACCACAACGTCTAACAGTCACACCCCCACCACAGCGTCTAACACACACCCCCACCACAGCGTCTAACACACACCCCCCACCACAGCGTCTAACACACACCCCCCACCACAGCGTCTAACACACACCCCCACCACAGCGTCTTTTTTACACCTCGCACCACAGCGTCTAACACACCACCCCCACCACAGCGTCTAACACACACCTCCCACCAAGCGTCACACACCCCGCACCACAGCGTCTAACACACACCCCCCACCACAGCGTCTAACACACACCCCCACCACAGCGTCTAACACACCCCCCACCACAGCGTCTAACACACACCCCCCACCACAGCGTCTAACACACACCCCCCACCACAGCGTCTAACACACCCCCCCCACCACAACACACACCCCCCACCACAGCGTCTAACACACCCCCCCCACCACAGCGTCTAACACACACCCCGCACCACAGCGTCTAACACACACCCCCCACCACAGCGTCTAACACACACCCCCACCACAGCGTCTAACACACACCCCCACCACAGCGTCTAACACACACCCCCCACCACAGCGTCTAACACACACCCCCACCACAGCGTCTAACACACCCCCCCACCACAGCGTCTAACACACACCCCCACCACAGCGTCTAACACACACCCCGCACCACAGCGTCTAACACACACCCCCACCACAGCGTCTAACACACACCCCCACCACAGCGTCTAACACACACCCCCACCACAGCGTCTAACACACACCCCCCACCACAGCGTCTAACACACCCCCCCCACCACAGCGTCTAACACACACCCCCACCACAGCGTCTAACACACACCCCGCACCACAGCGTCTAACACACACCCCCACCACAGCGTCTAACACACACCTCCCACCACAGCGTCTAACACACACCCCCACCCCCACCACAGCGTCTAACACACACCCCCACCACAGCGTCTAACACACACCCCCCACCACAGCGTCTAACACACACCCCCACCACAGCGTCTAACACACACCCCGCACCACAGCGTCTAACACACACCCCCACCACAGCGTCTAACACACACCCCGCACCACAGCGTCTAACACACACCCCCACCACAGCGTCTAACACACACCCCGCACCACAGCGTCTAACACACACCCCCCCACCACAGCGTCTAACACACACCCCCCACCACAGCGTCTAACACACACCCCCACCACAGCGTCTAACACACACCCCCACCACAGCGTCTAACACACACCCCCCACCACAGCGTCTAACACACACCCCCACCACAGCGTCTAACACACACCCCCACCACAGCGTCTAACACACACCCCCACCACAGCGTCTAACACACACCCCCACCACAGCGTCTAACACACACCCCCACCACAGCGTCTAACACACACCCCCACCACAGCGTCTAACACACACCCCCACCACAGCGTCTAACACACACCCCCACCACAGCGTCTAACACACCCCCCACCACAGCGTCTAACACACACCCCCACCACAGCGTCTAACACACACCCCCACCACAGCGTCTAACACACCCCCCCACCACAGCGTCTAACACACACCCCCACCACAGCGTCTAACACACACCCCCACCACAGCGTCTAACACACACCCCCACCACAGCGTCTAACACACACCCCGCACCACAGCGTCTAACACACACCCCCACCACAGCGTCTAACACACACCCCCCACCACAGCGTCTAACACACACCCCCACCACAGCGTCTAACACACACCTCGCACCACAGCGTCTAACACACACCCCCACCACAGCGTCTAACACACACCCCCCACCACAGCGTCTAACACACACCCCCCACCACAGCGTCTAACACACACCTCGCACCACAGCGTCTAACACACACCCCCCCACCACAGCGTCTAACACACACCCCGCACCCCGTCTAACACACACCCCCACCACAGCGTCTAACACACACCTCGCACCACAGCGTCTAACACACACCCCGCACCACAGCATCTAACACACACCCCACACCACAGCGTGTACGGGACTGCACTGTCTCTATGTGGAGTGGAGGTCCTGTTCAGTTTGGGATGAAGTGGAGACAACGCAGGCTCAGTGCTGTACGCTGTCCCATCTGTTCTGAGATCCTGACATGATCCAGGATGATCGCTCAATCCTTCCCTGCCTACCCTGACAGCACAGTGGACTCACCATCCTCCCTGAGCCGCACTGATCCTGACATGATCCAGGATGATCGCTCAATCCCTCCCTGCCTACCCTGACAGCACAGTGGACTCACCATCCTCCCTGAGCCGCACTGATCCTGACATGATCCAGGATGATCGCTCAATCCCTCCCTGCCTACCCTGACAGCACAGTGGACTCACCATCCTCCCTGAGCCGCACTGATCCTGACATGATCCAGGATGATCGCTCAATCCCTCCCTGCCTACCCTGACAGCACAGTGGACTCACCATCCTCCCTGAGCCGCACTGATCCTGACATTATCCAGGATGATCGCTCAATCCCTCCCTGCCTACCCTGACAGCACAGTGGACTCACCATCCTCCCTGAGCCGCACTGATCCTGACATTATCCAGGATGATCGCTCAATCCCTCCCTGCCTCCCCTGACAGCACAGTGGACTCACCATCCTCCCTGAGCCGCACTGATCCTGACATTATCCAGGATGATCGCTCAATCCCTCCCTGCCTCCCCTGACAGCACAGTGGACTCGACATCCTCCCTGAGCCGCACTGATCCTGACATTATCCAGGATGATCGCTCAATCCCTCCCTGCCTACCCTGACAGCACAGTGGACTCACCATCCTCCCTGAGCCGCACTGATCCTGACATGATCCAGGATGATCGCTCAATCCCTCCCTGCCTACCCTGACAGCACAGTGGACTCACCATCCTCCCTGAGCCGCACTGATCCTGACATGATCCAGGATGATCACTCAATCCCTCCCTGCCTACCCTGACAGCACAGTGGACTCACCATCCTCCCTGAGCCGCACTGATCCTGACATGATCCAGGATGATCACTCAATCCCTCCCTGCCTACCCTGACAGCACAGTGGACTCACCATCCTCGATGAGCACCTTGATGAGCCGCACTGACCCGTTCCGCGCCTTGAAGAACTGACCAGGATTAATCGCAAATCATCCCCTCCCTAGCCTACCCTGACGTCACAGTGGAACTCACGCATCCTCCCTGATCGCGCACTGAGCCTGACCTGAACAGGATAGAATCGGTGCAATCCCTCCCTGCCATATCTGAACACAGCAAGATGGCTCACCTCCCTCACCTGAGCCTGACTGATCCTGACCTTTATTCTGAGGGTCGACGTTTCGCTCAAACTCCCTCCCTGGTCCAACAGTTACAGACCCAGTGGACTCACCATTCCTGGACCCATGAGAGACAAAAAAAGAGTAGAAAACCGCAACCTGATCCCTGACATAGATCAGGATGAAAACAAACAAAAAAAAAACAAGACTCTTGAAAGAAGATAGATCCTTTTGTTAGCTCGAAGACAGCGACGCTTCCAATCAAGGGTAGAAAACACGATATAAACATGTACAGAAGAGTGGAAACTAAAGCAGTGACTCTTCTCAGCTGTGTTATTCCTACTCTGCTGTGGAGTTCTGACACTGAGCTAAGCAACTGCCAGTGAAAACCGCTCCACTTATTAAATAAGGCAGCAGCATGTGATCCTGGGCTGAGAACCTGATCCTCACAGCCAGTGATCACACAGCTGCCCAAATATAGCACAGCCGCTGAGGGATGGACTCGGGTGACAGGATGAAATATAGAAGCACATCGAGCCACATGCTTCCGGTTAACCCTTGAACAGGGGTGGAAATAAGACTCCCACTGCAAAGCAGTTTGATCCATTCCAGGTTTTAATACAGGGATGACAATAAGACTCCCACGGCACAGCAGTTTGATCCATTCCAGGTTTTAATACAGGGATGACAATAAGACTCCCACGGCACAGCAGTTTGCACTGTACTATACTCGCCTGACCTCAGAACCTTGTTACTGGATTCACAGCTGATTGCAGATATAAACTGCTGTAATCCTAACTTCTTGCATCTTATTCCATATTGTATTTGTAGTCGTATAATTACCACTTACTGTAAACTACACTGCATTTAAATATTGTTTTGCATTGCATGTAACACCTATAAGTTGTCTTGGATAAGAGTCTGCCAAAAATAATAATAAGTTTGTATATGCATTGGAAACTACCCTCAAATGTGTTTCCAAGTGAATGTATGTATTTATGTATTTATGGTTAAATACAGCTCAGGTTTAGCAGAGCTAAATGTTTGCAGCTTCACAACTCCTGGGTGTGAACAAAATAAATCAATCAATACCAAAAACAAACCCAAGTCAGAATGCATTGATTTTCATGGTGTGCAGTTTCAGTCTCCTGGTGCTCCAGAGACTGAGTGCAGCGACACAGTCTCACTAATGCGCAGCGCTCCACCTACAAGCGTGCACAGCAAAGCCACGTCAAACCCCAAGAAACAGCTGCACCACATCCTCTGCAGGCTGGCTGGATCCTGCAAGCTCCTGTCCCTCCCTTTGAGATTGCACTGATACAAGTGGGGCTTTCACACAGCAGCGCAGGGTGTAGCAGAGTGGATATGCAGTGTGATACGCAGGTCATTTTCACACAGCAGCGCAGGGTGTAGCAGAGTGGATATGCAGTGTGATACGCAGGTCATTTTCACACAGCAGCGCAGGGTGTAGCAGAGTGGATATGCAGTGTGATACGCAGGTCATTTTCACACAGCAGCGCAGGGTGTAGCAGAGTGGATATGCAGTGTGATACGCAGGTCATTTTCACACAGCAGCGCAGGGTGTAGCAGAGTGGATATGCAGTGTGATACACAGGTCATTTTCACACAGCAGCGCAGGGTGTAGCAGAGTGGATACGCAGTGTGATACGCAGGTCATTTTCACACAGCAGCGCAGGGTGTAGCAGAGTGGATACGCAGTGTGATACGCAGGTCATTTTCACACAGCAGCGCAGGGTGTAGCAGAGTGGATATGCAGTGTGATACGCAGGTCATTTTCACACAGCAGCGCAGGGTGTAGCAGAGTGGATATGCAGTGTGATACGCAGGTCATTTTCACACAGCAGCGCAGGGTGTAGCAGAGTGGATATGCAGTGTGATACGCAGGTCATTTTCACACAGCAGCGCAGGGTGTAGCAGAGTGGATATGCAGTGTGATACGCAGGTCATTTTCACACAGCAGCGCAGGGTGTAGCAGAGTGGATATGCAGTGTGATACGCAGGTCATTTTCACACAGCAGCGCAGGGTGTAGCAGAGTGGATATGCAGTGTGATACGCAGGTCATTTTCACACAGCAGCGCAGGGTGTAGCAGAGTGGATATGCAGTGTGATACGCAGGTATTTTCACACAGCAGCGCAGGGTGTAGCAGAGTGGATACGCAGGTACGCAGGTCATTTTCACACAGCAGCGCAGGGTGTAGCAGAGTGGATATGCAGTGTGATACGCAGGTCATTTTCACACAGCAGCAGGGTGTAGCAGAGTGGATATGCAGTGTGATACGCAGGTCATTTTCACACAGCAGCGCAGGGTGTAGCAGAGTGGATATGCAGTGTGATACGCAGGTCATTTTCACACAGCAGCGCAGGGTGTAGCAGAGTGGATATGCAGTGTGATACGCAGGTCATTTTCACACAGCAGCGCAGGGTGTAGCAGAGTGGATATGCAGTGTGATACGCAGGTCATTTTCACACAGCAGCGCAGGGTGTAGCAGAGTGGATATGCAGTGTGATACGCAGGTCATTTTCACACAGCAGCGCAGGGTGTAGCAGAGTGGATATGCAGTGTGATACGCAGGTCATTTTCACACAGCAGCGCAGGGTGTAGCAGAGTGGATATGCAGTGTGATACGCAGGTCATTTTCACACAGCAGCGCAGGGTGTAGCAGAGTGGATATGCAGTGTGATACGCAGGTCATTTTCACACAGCAGCGCAGGGTGTAGCAGAGTGGATATGCAGTGTGATACGCAGGTCATTTTCACACAGCAGCGCAGGGTGTAGCAGAGTGGATATGCAGTGTGATACGCAGGTCATTTTCACACAGCAGCGCAGGGTGTAGCAGAGTGGATATGCAGTGTGATACGCAGGTCATTTTCACACAGCAGCGCAGGGTGTAGCAGAGTGGATATGCAGTGTGATACGCAGGTCATTTTCACACAGCAGCGCAGGGTGTAGCAGAGTGGATATGCAGTGTGATACGCAGGTCATTTTCACACAGCACAGGGTGTAGCAGAGTGGATATGCAGTGTGACACGCAGGTCATTTTCACACAGCAGCGCAGGGTGTAGCAGAGTGGATATGCAGTGTGATACGCAGGTCATTTTCACACAGCAGCGCAGGGTGTAGCAGAGTGGATATGCAGTGTGATACGCAGGTCATTTTCACACAGCAGCGCAGGGTGTAGCAGAGTGGATATGCAGTGTGATACGCAGGTCATTTTCACACAGCAGCGCAGGGTGTAGCAGAGTGGATATGCAGTGTGATACGCAGGTCATTTTCACACAGCAGCGCAGGGTGTAGCAGAGTGGATATGCAGTGTGATACGCAGGTCATTTTCACACAGCAGCGCAGGGTGTAGCAGAGTGGATATGCAGTGTGATACGCAGGTCATTTTCACACAGCAGCGCAGGGTGTAGCAGAGTGGATATGCAGTGTGATACGCAGGTCATTTTCACACAGCAGCGCAGGGTGTAGCAGAGTGGATATGCAGTGTGATACGCAGGTCATTTTCACACAGCAGCGCAGGGTGTAGCAGAGTGGATAGCGCAGGGTGTAGCAGAGTGGTGCAGTGTGATACGCAGGTCATTTTCACACAGCAGCGCAGGGTGTAGCAGAGTGGATATGCAGTGTGATACGCAGGTCATTTTCACACAGCAGCGCAGGGTGTAGCAGAGTGGATATGCAGTGTGATACGCAGGTCATTTTCACACAGCAGCGCAGGGTGTAGCAGAGTGGATATGCAGTGTGATACGCAGGTCATTTTCACACAGCAGCGCAGGGTGTAGCAGAGTGGATATGCAGTGTGATACGCAGGTCATTTTCACACAGCAGCGCAGGGTGTAGCAGAGTGGATATGCAGTGTGATACGCAGGTCATTTTCACACAGCAGCGCAGGGTGTAGCAGAGTGGATATGCAGTGTGATACGCAGGTCATTTTCACACAGCAGCGCAGGGTGTAGCAGAGTGGATATGCAGTGTGATACGCAGGTCATTTTCACACAGCAGCGCAGGGTGTAGCAGAGTGGATATGCAGTGTGATACGCAGGTCATTTTCACACAGCAGCGCAGGGTGTAGCAGAGTGGATATGCAGTGTGATACGCAGGTCATTTTCACACAGCAGCGCAGGGTGTAGCAGAGTGGATATGCAGTGTGATACGCAGGTCATTTTCACACAGCAGCGCAGGGTGTAGCAGAGTGGATATGCAGTGTGATACGCAGGTCATTTTCACACAGCAGCGCAGGGTGTAGCAGAGTGGATATGCAGTGTGATACGCAGGTCATTTTCACACAGCAGCGCAGGGTGTAGCAGAGTGGATATGCAGTGTGATACGCAGGTCATTTTCACACAGCAGCGCAGGGTGTAGCAGAGTGGATATGCAGTGTGATACGCAGGTCATTTTCACACAGCAGCGCAGGGTGTAGCAGAGTGGATATGCAGTGTGATACGCAGGTCATTTTCACACAGCAGCGCAGGGTGTAGCAGAGTGGATATGCAGTGTGATACGCAGGTCATTTTCACACAGCAGCGCAGGGTGTAGCAGAGTGTGTGGATAGCGCAGGGTGTAGCAGTGTGATACGCAGGTCATTTTCACACAGCAGCGCAGCAGCACGCAGGTCATTTTCACACAGCAGCGCAGGGTGTAGCAGAGTGGATATGCAGTGTGATACGCAGGTCATTTTCACACAGCAGCGCAGGGTGTAGCAGAGTGGATATGCAGTGTGATACGCAGGTCATTTTCACACAGCAGCGCAGGGTGTAGCAGAGTGGATATGCAGTGTGATACGCAGGTCATTTTCACACAGCAGCGCAGGGTGTAGCAGAGTGGATATGCAGTGTGATACGCAGGTCATTTTCACACAGCAGCGCAGGGTGTAGCAGAGTGGATATGCAGTGTGATACGCAGGTCATTTTCACACAGCAGCGCAGGGTGTAGCAGAGTGGATACGCAGTGTGATACGCAGGTCATTTTCACACAGCAGCAGGGTGTAGCGCAGGTGATACGCAGGTCATTTTCACACAGCAGCAGGGTGTAGCAGAGTGGATATGCAGTGTGATACGCAGGTCATTTTCACACAGCAGCGCAGGGTGTAGCAGAGTGGATATGCAGTGTGATACGCAGGTCATTTTCACACAGCAGCGCAGGGTGTAGCAGAGTGGATATGCAGTGTGATACGCAGGTCATTTTCACACAGCAGCGCAGGGTGTAGCAGAGTGGATATGCAGTGTGATACGCAGGTCATTTTCACACAGCAGCGCAGGGTGTAGCAGAGTGGATATGCAGTGTGATACGCAGGTCATTTTCACACAGCAGCGCAGGGTGTAGCAGAGTGGATACGCAGTGTGATACGCAGGTCATTTTCACACAGCAGCGCAGGGTGTAGCAGAGTGGATATGCAGTGTGATACGCAGGTCATTTTCACACAGCAGCGCAGGGTGTAGCAGAGTGGATATGCAGTGTGATACGCAGGTCATTTTCACACAGCAGCGCAGGGTGTAGCAGAGTGGATATGCAGTGTGATACGCAGGTCATTTTCACACAGCAGCGCAGGGTGTAGCAGAGTGGATATGCAGTGTGATACGCAGGTCATTTTCACACAGCAGCGCAGGGTGTAGCAGAGTGGATATGCAGTGTGATACGCAGGTCATTTTCACACAGCAGCGCAGGGTGTAGCAGAGTGGATACGCAGTGTGATACGCAGGTCATTTTCACACAGCAGCGCAGGGTGTAGCAGAGTGGATATGCAGTGTGATACGCAGGTCATTTTCACACAGCAGCGCAGGGTGTAGCAGAGTGGATATGCAGTGTGATACGCAGGTCATTTTCACACAGCAGCGCAGGGTGTAGCAGAGTGGATATGCAGTGTGATACGCAGGTCATTTTCACACAGCAGCGCAGGGTGTAGCAGAGTGGATATGCAGTGTGATACGCAGGTCATTTTCACACAGCAGCGCAGGGTGTAGCAGAGTGGATACGCAGTGTGATACGCAGGTCATTTTCACACAGCAGCGCAGGGTGTAGCAGAGTGGATACGCAGTGTGATACGCAGGTCATTTTCACACAGCAGCGCAGGGTGTAGCAGAGTGGATACACAGTGTGATACGCAGGTCATTTTCACACAGCAGCGCAGGGTGTAGCAGAGTGGATATGCAGTGTGATACACAGGTCATTTTCACACAGCAGCGCAGGGTGTAGCAGAGTGGATACACAGTGTCACACGCAGGTCTTCATGGTCCAGCTTGCATGGCGGGTGCGCTACCTTTTAATGGCTCAACAGGGACAGATTCATTTCGATTTGGTCCCCCAGGAAAGATCGCTCTTCTATCAGCTGGTCTACACTTTCACCTTGGTGCACTGCAGCAGTCTTTAACATACAACTGCTCAATAAGCAGAACTTCAAAAACAGAAGTCTGCATCCAGCGAGCGTTCATAGATGTCTATATACGGTAAGTGATTAAATAAAACAAGCAAGTTCCCTAAAGCTGATTCACTATTTGATAGTAATGCAAGATGAGAGAGGTGATCACTGGCTGGAAAGGAGACACTGTACTGTTTCTGATGAATTAGAAATCTGTGCTGAAACAGTACAGCTCCAGTAAATACGTCCCATGCTGTGGGTTACTAAGCTTGGCAGCGGTGCGCAAGCTGATTATAACTCAAGCAGACGGGTCTCGTGGTCTGTGGTCTGGATCTCGTCAGCGCACAGGACAGGAAGGCGGCTGTACAGAAGGTGCTCCTTTCCAGACCCTGCCTGAGCGGCTGGGTATCCCTGTGTCTCTGCTGGACTCGCAGTGTGCTCCAGACCTCTCACCCGAAGGACAGGTGTTTTAATATAATTCAACGTCTGCGTGCCCCACTGCACAGAGGACACAGCTAATTAAAAGCGATCAGCACTGTCCTGTGTTCACTCCTGGACAGGCTAGAACAGAACAGTAGTCTTTAGATCACTGCACCTGTAACTTTCAAACATGGATCCCAGCCATGCCATTCACACTGCATGCCACAGAAGAGGTGTGCTATTATGCTGCTGGATGAGGAAGCGCAACCACGGGTTATGTCTTTTCACTGATAATCTACATTACTGTGAGTTTAATAAGACACGCGGGGGCTCGCAGTAAAACCTGGAATGGGTGGCACTGCAATGCAATAGGAGTATAACTGCCATCCCTGCTGATCTATTCAATAAGAAACAGTGATGCTATTTTAACCCAGAGGCTGATCTCAACGTGCTCTCGTTAACGCGGATGCGGCTGTTGGTCGCTCTGCTGCAGCACACACCAGCACCGCTACTGGCATACAACTGCAAAATGTTCTGCAAGGAGCCCAATACTCCTGTTCATATGATCGCTACGAATCCAAGCACTTTAAAACACAATCGACTGAGTGCATGAACCAGGAACCATCTCACACCTCATCTAAAAAAGCACACTTAAAATATATATATATATATATATATATATATATATATATATATATATATATATATATATATATATATATGCGCTGTTGTTTTATTAACCTGTCGCAGCATGCAAGAGCAGAATCACACAAATAAAAACTCAAACTCCACCTTGTATCATCAGCGGGTGGTGACATCTTGTATTGCACGATATTATCACCATTTTCATTTCTGAAAATATCAAGTTCCCATTTTTGGGACAAGCAGACTGCCCATTCAAAGCATCGCCTCTGCAACCCCAAACACACCCTCAATCCGCTGTATATATTTTACACTGCTGTTAGCCGCTATGCATAATGTATTTGCATTACTGTTATTATAATAATTAAACCCGTCAGGTTTCCATCCATCCCCTGCAGCACGGAAGCAAACCCCACTTTGGCGGGAGTGTAACGCAGGACACAGTAATGCAGAGGAGCCGATGCATTGCTTTACCGTTAATCCCGGTCTGGTGCGCCATTGCGGCGGCGCTCCGGTGATTTTGCAGCTGGTTTTCTTGCTCCTCGTCCCCGCTGGTTTCGCCTCCCTGGCTCCCAGTGCTGCTCTCTGCAAAAGCTATAGGAAACACCACGGCACCGCCTCACTTCCGGGCCTGTGACGTCGCCGCGGCTGAGTCCCGGGGTTCCGCCGGGTTCGTGTGATGCAATTTTAACAAACGTGTAATGCAATATTAACAACCGTGTAATGCAGTATTAACAACCGTGTAATGCAATATTAACAACCGTGTAATGCAATATTAACAACCGTGTAATGCAATATTAACAACGATGACACAGCAGCGCGTTGCATTGCACAGAGTGAATATCACATCACACGGCTACAAGACAGAGGAAATGGAGCCGCAGGACTCGCGTTTTACAAGTTTGATTCACAGACATTTGCAGAAATCTCAAAAAAAAAAAATCCTCTGGGCTCGCCCTTATAAAAATTTCCCAAAAGCATAGCAAAGGGGAATGTAAACAGTGTAAAACGCAGAGAGGTATGATAAACCCGTTAAAAAAGCCACGGCAGACCAGGGCAAATGAACGCATTGCAGTATTATTAAACAGACTAATGCACGTGTGAAAGTACATACCGGCAGTTAGGTCATATTTTGTAAAACCTACAGCGCATGCATTACAGTGTGTGCAGATCGTTCCGCGCACTCACTTGAAATCACTTCAAAAAAGCAATACACTGCCATTAAGAACACAAGAAAGGTTACAAACGAGAGGCCAGTCGGCCCATCTTGCTCGTTTGGTTGTTAGTAGCTTATTGATCCCAGAATCTCATCAAGCAGGATGGTGTCGGCTTCAACATTACTCGGGAGTTGGTTCCAGACCCTCACGATTCTCTGTGTAAACAAAGTGCCTCCTATTTTGTGGTGTTATAATATATTCGGTGCATTCTCCCCAGGGCCCAGCTGCCACATGTAATATAATATCAGTCTTAGGTAAGTCTGAATCGGGGCCAATGAAACCAGCCGTGAATACATCCACAGGTTCAGGTGTGCGCAAAACTCTAGTGCTGTTGACAAAACAAGCACAGCAGTGTGTGAATGATAGATGAGATCCAGCACAGGTGAGACAAGCCTGAAAGGTGAGTGAGTGGCTCTGCTAATGAAGAGTGCAGCTCTGTGCTCGGCTTCCTGGGTTACCAGCACGGGAAGAGACCTCAACATGGCAGCGATACAGGGGCACAGCTTCGGGTTTCGAGACTAACAATGGATTGATTTCAGCAGCCCGGAGGTCATTTGTTCCCCGAGGCGAGTCCTGACGCTCGCTTCGGTTAACCCTGCAGTCGCTACTCACTTTATGCAAGCTGTTTGCAGCTCATGAGGGCTCCCCCACCCCCCCCCTCCAATGACTAAAATAAACTGTTAAATACTGCAGACAGGGTTTTCTATCAATCCAACGCCACGAGGCTATTGTACTGAACGGTTTGTCTGAAAATCAGCTGTGATCTCTTCAGGTGGTGCACGAGACAGAGCAATGCAAAGACGCATTGCAACGATCCAGCGTGTTAAACAGAACCGACCCAGCGAGTGTTAAACAGAACCGATCCATGTGAGTGTTAAACAGAACCGATCCATGCGTGTGTTAAACAGAACCGATCCAGCGTGTGTTAAACAGAACCGATCCAGCGTGTGTTAAACAGAACCGATCCAGCGTGTGTTAAACAGAACCGATCCATGTGAGTGTTAAACAGAACCGATCCATGTGAGTGTTAAACAGAACCGATCCAGCGTGTGTTAAACAGAACCGATCCAGCGTGTGTTAAACAGAACCGATCCATGTGAGTGTTAAACAGAACCGATCCAGCGTGTGTTAAACAGAACCGATCCAGCGTGTGTTAAACAGAACCGATCCATGTGAGTGTTAAACAGAACCGATCCAGCGTGTGTTAAACAGAACCGATCCAGCGAGTGTTAAACAGAACCGGTCCAGCGTGTGTTAAATGGAACCGATCCAGCGTGTGTTAAACAGAACCGGTCCAGCGTGTGTTAAACAGAACCGATCCAGCGAGTGTTAAACAGAACCGATCCATGCGAGTGTTAAACAGAACCGATCCAGCGTGTGTTAAACAGAACCGATCCAGCGTGTGTTAAACAGAACCGATCCAGCGTGTGTTAAACAGAACCGATCCAGCGTGTGTTAAACAGAACCGATCCAGCGAGTGTTAAACAGAACCGATCCAGTGTGTGTTAAATGGAACCGGTCCAGCGTGTGTTAAATGGACCCGATCCAGCGTGTGTTAAATGGACCCGGTCCAGCGTGTGTTAAATGGACCCGGTCCAGCGTGTGTTAAATGGAACCGGTCCAGCGTGTGTTAAATGGAACCGGCCCAGCGTGTGTTAAACAGAACCGGTCCAGCGTGTGTTAAACAGAACCGATCCAGCGTGTGTTAAACAGAACCGGTCCAGCGTGTGTTAAACAGAACCGATCCAGCGTGTGTTAAACAGAACCGATCCAGCGAGTGTTAAACAGAACCGATCCAGCGTGTGTTAAACAGAACCGATCCAGCGTGTGTTAAACAGAACCGATCCAGCGTGTGTTAAACAGAACCGATCCAGCGAGTGTTAAACAGAACCGATCCATGTGAGTGTTAAACAGAACCGATCCAGCGTGTGTTAAACAGAACCGATCCAGCGTGTGTTAAACAGAACCGATCCAGTGAGTGTTAAACAGAACCGATCCAGCGTGTGTTAAACAGAACCGATCCAGCGTGTGTTAAACAGAACCGATCCAGCGTGTGTTAAACAGAACCGATCCAGCGTGTGTTAAATGGAACCGGTCCAGCGTGTGTTAAATGGAACCGGTCCAGCGTGTGTTAAATGGACCCGGTCCAGCGTGTGTTAAATGGAACCGGTCCAGCGTGTGTTAAATGGAACCGGTCCAGCGTGTGTTAAATGGAACCGGTCCAGCGTGTGTTAAATGGACCCGGTCCAGCGTGTGTTAAATGGAACCGGTCCAGCGTGTGTTAAATGGAACCGGTCCAGCGTGTGTTAAATGGAACCCGGTCCAGCGTGTGTTAAATGGACCCGGTCCAGCGTGTGTTAAATGGAACCGACCCAGCGTGTGTTAA
Source organism: Polyodon spathula (assembly GCF_017654505.1). Lineage (NCBI taxonomy): Eukaryota > Metazoa > Chordata > Actinopteri > Acipenseriformes > Polyodontidae > Polyodon > Polyodon spathula. Next base: position 38,341,540 of record NC_054549.1, on the reverse strand, counting down.
ATGGAACCGGTCCAGCGTGTGTTAAATGGAACCGGCCCAGCGTGTGTTAAATGGACCCGGCCCAGCGTGTGTTAAATGGAACCGGTCCAGCGTGTGTTAAATGGAACCGGTCCAGCGTGTGTTAAATGGAACCGGTCCAGCGTGTGTTAAATGGAACCGGTCCAGCGTGTGTTAAATGGAGCCGGCCCAGCGTGTGTTAAATGGAACCGGCCCAGCGTGTGTTAAATGGAACCGGCCCAGCGTGTGTTAAATGGAACCGGTCCAGCGTGTGTTAAATGGACCCGGTCCAGCGTGTGTTAAATGGACCCTCTGTAAAGTATCTAATGGGCTTTCAACGCAAAAGAACCGTACTGCAGGTACATAATGTAAACCCTTCAATATACGGTACAGCTCGCTCTCTATTAAAAATAACACATTAGTGTGTGTGTGTGTGTGTGTATATATACACACACACACAGACACACACAAAGAAGAGTTTCAGTAGACATTTGTAAAATACTACTTTCTTCTTTGTTAATGTGCCTCTGAATTGAATTCCCATTGGGCTCATTAAACATCTATTTCCAGATCATGGTTTCAATCTTTTAATACACAGGTTTAAGGGCATGTATTATTAGGGGGATGATTCCTTCAAGCTTCTCAACTGTTTAGAGCTGCTTCCTTAATACAGCAACCCAGGCTAGTGTAACATTGACAGGTTCAGCAAAGAACCCCCCCCCCCCCCCCCCCCCCCCCCCCCCACACACACACACGTGCATTACCTTCGAGTTATTTATAGAATATGGAATGTAAGAAGTAATGCAGCTAAAATAAGAACATTTTACTACTGTATGTACGTGGTTACTGAATGTGTCACAGAAACATCAGCTGAAAGAGGCAACACAGGACTGTTCACTGTGGGCAAAATGTAGGCTAACTGCCCACTCTGGTTAATAAGTGGCTCGGGCATTTTGCCCACAGTGTAAAATGAAGCCCTGGGAAGCCATTGGGAGATACCAGGATTAAAAGAACAGTTTTAAATAATTTGATGTTTGCATGCACTGTGTAACAGAATTTCATTATCTATGTACAATGACTCTTCATCTGAGCTGAATTCTGTGTGCCCTTCTAGAAACAAACTGCCTATTGTACAGTAGCTAACCCATTACAGGACCATGGAGCAGCAGTGCCCCAAAACAGTGAAGGTCTTCATATCAATTCAGTCTGCAAGTGACTCGATACTTCAGCAGCCCACAACATACCCACTTCTTACAGAGCAAAGTGCATCAAGACAAGCAAGCCTCCAGTCCAGCACACAAGTAATGGTAAACGAGCTGCAATAGTGGTTTTAAACCTGGTCCTTGCTGGCACCTCAAACCGTGTGTGTTTCAAATCACCCTTGACTTGTTTTTAAAATACCCAGTACTCTGACAGTGAATTTCAGCAACTTAAGAGAAACAGCCAAAGCTGCAAGGCCCCATTACTTCAGCATCATATATGATATCTGCTGGAATTAAGGGCTTTTTCATGCCAGCGAAGACAGACGTAATGTACACAATGCAGTGCTGGGCAAAGAGTTTCCAGATAGTCATTTTCTGTACATTTGGTAGTTGCAGTCAGTAAACTCTCGGATGCAGGCTGGACTATTTTGCAAAACACAACTGATGAAAGCATCATAGCAAAAAAAACCCAAAGGGCTCCACAGTTGAGCAGTTTGCCAGATAGAAAATGCAGGCTGCCTCTTATTATGACGATGAGGACTATGATTAGCTTTAGTTGCAGTGAAGCAGTGCATGGTAAGAGCGACGCACGCAACACCGCCAACACGACAGATGTTTAGAAAAAGGAACACTTATTTTAATAGTTACATAATAAAACATAAATCCCTCCCCCACCCGCCCCTCTCCCCGAACTCCTGACCATTTTATTTACAGCTGAATGAGAGAAGCCCCCCCTCTACAGGTTAGACCAACGGGGAGCATTTCAACAGCTGCTCTGCTGCCTTCAGTCGTCCAGGTCAGAATGCCAAGGTTAAACGAAATACAACGAAGCCCAGAAAGGCAGCCCTGTGTAGCTTGAGACAAGGGCAAGCCAAATACACTCTGCCTCCACTGGCCCCGGCTCCCAGGAAAACAGAGATCCGTGCAGATTCTTCCATCAAATAAAAAAATATCCTATTTACAGAGAAGAGTCTATGAGGCAGCACTGCAGCTTCCACGTCAGTCATCTATTGTGGGCAACCAAAAAGCCTGGGGAGAAAAAACAGAGCAGGTAATCAATGTTAGCCTCATAACAATGAACAGCAGGACCAAGCTGGACCTGGTGAATGGACACTTGGGATACAATGTGCAGATCTTCGTGGGACTTTCAAAACGGGGTTTTGGGGAAAAAAAAAAATCTCAATTAACAAAACTGGTTGTAAAATGTTAACGTCAATACTTTCACAGTAGAACTATACAGCTACCTATCTATCTATTTATCTATATAATTTTCTGGACAGAACACCCAGAATTGTGGAATCAGATTTTTTTTTTGAAGACTCCTATTCTCGTAGCAGCGAGCTCACCATGTTTGAGCAGCCGCTGGCGAAGGTCATGAATTTGGGGTTGAACTGCAGACAGGTGACAGGGCCGGTGTGCTTCCCATCCAGCACGGCCACCTTCATTCCGCTCTCCGCACTCCACACGTGGACCTTCCCGTCCTCGGAGCCTGTGGAGAAACAAGAGTCTGGGATTCACCAGCACCCCTGGGCTTCCTGCACTGTCTGCAAACAAGCAGGCTGCCGGCTGGCTTACTGACACACGAACGGCTCACTGGTTTTACACAGAAAATGTTCTACGCCAGTCCTTCTGCACTGTGATCCCAGAAATGCCCAGTTTTTGATCCCTATGATTTCGGCAGAATTTGGCAAGCTCTTCTATTTAGCCCTCAATAACAAATGCCATTAACTGAGCTCTGGCAATGCGGAGACACTGCAGGTTGCATTTCTATGCATTATATTTAATACAGGGCACGGCCTGAGGAGGCAGTAACCTCTACAATCATGGAATAGAATGAGATGTTGCATCGTCTGTTCTAAAAGCGCACTTCCTCGTTTTCAGTACTTACCGATCATGATAAACTGGGAGTCCGGAGTGAATGAAGCCTCCAACGTCACACCTTTACTGTTATTGTAGCCCTGTGGAAATGAAACAGAAATTCATTACAAAAGCCTTGGCCTAACACCTGGGAATGATCCACACCTTCACCATTTGCTAGTGATCAGCTGTCAGACCCCGTATCTTTTTGATTACACAATCCATGCTGAATAACCTTTTTTAACCTGTTATATGATTTAGCAATAAGCTTTTGTTAAAAAAAAAAAAAAAAAAAGAACAAACATTTAAATCTGGACTATAAAGGTAACCCAGAAATACGAGCCAGTATGCAGAGAGCTAGCGCTGTGCGATTCATTGTGTCTCTGTGCTTTGTTTCCTTTGTCATACAGGAACAAACAGCTGCTTGCAGTCCACTGAACGGTCCTTGAAATTCAACGATGTTATTTAAAGACAGTATGAATACCAGCTGCTCCTTCCTCTTACAGTTTACTTTCTATTTTCGTAAATGTATTTTTTTTAACAGTATTGTCCATCAGTAAGTATTATTTGATCTCATATAAAGCATGCACCATGATGCTTGTGGTGCAGTAACCCCTGTAGAGCGCTCACCACGAAGGAGTGCAGCACAACCCCCTTGAATGCATCGAGGAGTCGCAGGGTGCCCCCGTTGGTGGAGACCAGGATCAGCTTCCCGTCGTTACTGAACTTGAGCCCGGTCCACTCGCACGTCCTGTCGTGCAGCATCTTGAAGGTAGCAAAGGGACCCTGCGGACAGCAGAGGGGAGAGTTCACATGCAGCACTGTAACCAAGACCTCATCCACACACACATGAAGGTGTGTCCACTCCCGGTGCACTGACTCCACTGCACAGCTATCACAGCAGCACAAACCCATCACGCTACCTTGTCGAATGACCGCAGGTCATACAGCGTCACAATCTCAGAGTTCACACCAGCTGCGAAGATGAGTCCCTCAGGGTCAAAGGAACAGACAGGTTTCCCCTGCAGGTGCATCAAGCCCTGGGAAAAGACAGGACAGGAAACTCAGCACACAGCCTACTGGTCCACAGTCATTTAAGAAACAACAAGACTCCTACTGCTGAGCAGTTTCACCCACTCCAGGTTTTACTACCAGCCTCATTAGTCCCAGTGTTCAGGTAACAAGCTCAGGTGTGTCTTACTAAAAATAGTAAAACCAGAAATGGATCAAACTGCTGTGCAATGGGAGTCGTATTTCCATCCCTGAATATAATCAAGTGTTTCACAATCTGCACAACGGCAAAATGACGATGTCCTTAATCAGAATGGGTGTGGAGTAACTGTCCCTTGGTACTCCTAACCTGCCTCGAGCCCTACCTGACAGTTTGGGGAGCGCAGGTCCCAGAGGCGGATGGTTTTATCCAGGGACCCGGTTATGAAGGTGTCATCCACAGGAGACATGGACAAGGCCACCACTCTGAAGAAAGCAAGCAATCAAAGCCAGCAGGATTAATTACTCGCGTTCCTGTTAGCTTGTTTGAAACACACATGACGATATTCACGATACACACCCCAAGACTTTTAAGCCACACCCTTCCTGATCCTTTTGGCTCAACATGGCAAGAGAGGTACACTGTTCATCTTATTTAAAATGAAATGTAGTTCTGCTTACCTCTTACTGTGTCCCGGGAAGTAGCGAATATACTTGTTATCATGAAGTGACAGATACCGAATGGTGTCTAATGGGGAAGAGAGAAAGGACAAGTCAGGAACCAGACGGCACATTAAAGGACACAGAAATCACGGCCGAGGTCGATGGACAATTAAACCAGAACTGGCTGCACACACTTCAGATTTTAATTCATCAGTGTAAAGGTCAGATTAGAATTTCATTCCAATGATATGGTTAACTCAATTGCCCAGGATGCACGACTGCCTGCTTCTATGTCAGTAACTTGGACTAATTAGTTGAAAATGTCTTTGTGCGGTCACTTTCCATCTCCTGAACACAGCAGACTGGTTCAAGTTCAAAGTGTTTCCACACCTGCGTTCCCTGCAGCCCGGGCTCCGGTCTTACCTCTGTCCTGAAAACGCAAGGGGCCGCTGTCTCTGGACGAAGCGCTCTGCCCCAGGCAAGGCAGTGGCCTGTACAGTTACCTCCATTACCGGGTGGAATCACTGACCCTCAAACTGTACAAACAACTACCTCAGCCCGGGACAGGCTCAGCAGCGCTGGGCAGCCTGCTCCTGCTGGCCCTTACACTGGGGAATCCTGTGCCAGTCAAACAGCTCAACAGGGACCAATAGAGCAACAGTGGAGGGTGTGGGTGCAAACGCGACTGATGATGTTGTAAAAACAGAACCTGGTGATGTGCATAACCTTGTGGGGTTTTCACTGTTATATATATAACCTGCAGAGACAATAAACTCCCTTAATGAGAGTTCTAGTCATAATGTGCTTTTCATGTAGAACCTCACCCAAAATAGGACACCCAGTTTCATAATAATAATAATATAATATCTTTATTTTTATACAGCACCTTTCACCACCATCACAAAGCGCTTTACAGAGGCAGGCTGTGAACTGTGCGCTGAACTGAGTCACTTCCAATAGGACACTGATTTAACATCTCATCCACAGGACGGAGCACAAGGAGGTGAAGTGACTTGCTCAGGGTCACACACAGTGAGTCAGTCAGTGGCAGGGGTGGGATTTGAACCGGTGACCTTCTGGTGACAAGCCCTGGACTTTAACCACTGGACCACACTGTCTCCCACACTTTATGTTGTTTTGTGTTGGCTCTGTGGGACTGTGCAACTCATTAGAAGCACCAAGCGTTCGTATCGCTGTCAATACACAACTTTTTTTTTATTCGTTACAAACAAAAGGTTGAGCGTGGAGACTGGCCCGTGTTATCGAGCAGGTCTGCTGCAACGCTACAGTGACTGGAGTGGCAGGAAAGCTTATTCCAGGAGGTGACAGCCTCTGCAAAACACGTGCAACAGAAACTTACCGTCCACTTTGTTTGAGCTGTAGACCACAGTGTTGGCTGCATGCGTGTATCTGATCAGGTCCACGCCGTACTTCTTACTGTACAGAGTACGCTTTGGCCTTAGGGAACAAAGCAGAGGAAACCGAGTGAGCAGAGCGAGGCTGGGGCGATCGCAAAACCCTCCCTAACGTCCGAGACACAGCCCAGCCCTCAACATTCAAATTAAGAGGAGTCCTTCATCATTGGCAGGGTTAGGGTTGTCGTTTGTTAAATTATCAAATAACAGAGACCAGTCGGGGATGTAAACAAGACTGACCGCAGCTTTTGCAGTTCCAGGTTTTACTAGGAGCTTGACTAGCTGGTCTATTGGTAACTCTCAGGTGTGTCTTACTGAGCGCCAAGTAAAACCAGGAGGGCACCACAATGCATCAAACCAACCACCTAGTGCCTCTTTCAGTCCCATCTGAATGGCAGGGAGTCCTCAATTCAGACACAATATCGAGAGAATCGGTGCTGTTAATATACTGGGCGCATTACAAACCATCGGCATGGTCGCAGTTATACACTCAACATCTGTACTGCAATTATACTAAAAACAAAGCAGCGTGCCGCAAACCAACAGCTGTTTACACAGCAAAAAATACCATGTTATTTTAACAAAGCAACAACGAAACACTGGTTTATTTACCAAGATAAAGTGTTGTTTTAAAATACTCGGTATCCATATGCGCTCATTACCAGAGCAGCACCGCAACCTAGCAGATCACTGCATGGTTCTGTTTACAATTAACCTATATAATACGAGGCGCACTGACTTTCCATCGCAGTTAATGTGGCATTAAATACAGAAGTATAGGACCGCGGCAAGCATGTCAGTTCTAATACTAATGAGAGGGACGGGGTACAGCGGCATGGTAAAACAAGGTGGGATGCCCGGTTTGATTTCAGGAGCCCTTGCGTGATTACTCGAACCACTCTACGCGGGGGACGCTCTAATGATGAAGTGACCCGTTTTTTTCAACCCCAGTTCACAATGGCGTGGCAAGCCGCGGTGCAGCGCACTCGAGCCCGGGGCTCGAGTGTCCGCAGCAGGCCTCAGTCGCGGGGATGAACACGATACCCCCTCCCTGCCCCCGCTGCGAGCATGCAGGCGATTGCATTATTATTATTCCAGCATGCAGGCGATTGCATTATTATTATTCCAGCATGCAGGCGATTGCATTATTGTTCCAGCATGCAGGCGATTGCATTATTGTTCCAGCATGCAGGCGATTGCATTATCAACACTGCAGGTAAGAGTATATAACTTGCGCTCACTTCCCCTCCTGGCAGTCGTACAGGACGATCGAGTCATCGTCGCTGCTGGAAATCACCGTCTCCCCGTTCGAGCTGAAATCAAAACAGTTGATTTTCTCCGAGTTCTCCCTGAAGACCTTGGCTACGCGGAAACTCCGCAGCACGTTATCCGTCAGCTTCATTGCCGGCTGTCCGCGGTGCAACTCAACGCGACGCGGGATTATTGCGCGGATTGTATTATTATGGATTATTGCGCGGATTGTATTATTATGGATTATTGCGCGGATTGTATTATTATGTTTTTTTTTTTCTAAAGTCAAACTCGATTCTTTCAAATCACGCGAGGAGAACCCGCCGAGACCCGTCTCGAGAGCGGAGAACCCAAGGGAAGCCCCGCCTCGCGCCGTGCGCGCTCCCGGTGTGTCGGAGAGCGCGCACGGGCAGTGCGGGCGCGGCGGCGGCGGCGGCGGCGCGCATGGAGAGGTTTAATATCGTTGAACAGAGTCTGTAATGTGAATAATTCACCGAAACCCGTTAAATGCAATACATTGTGAAGTGTATCGTGTTGCTGTGCTTTGTTTTATAATTAAAACGACCAAATTATGTGTGCTTACTAAAAAAAAAAAAAAAAGTACAAACTGTAAACGAAAAACTAAAAATCTAAATCATATTTATTCATGCTTTATTGTGAATTTGAACGCATCGTCTGGAGTTTCTTTTTCACGCCAGGAAATCGCCTCTACAGATTCACCCGGACGCATTCAGATCGCGTTCTGTTCTTCCCTTTAAATCCCCGAGTGCAAAGACCTGCTGTTCATAATCCGCCCCGATCACTGGTCACTATTGTATTTGTACTGAATGTGTGTCGCAGGACTCCAATCACAGAAAATGTGGAAACTGTACACTTTTGACAACTGTAATAAATACATAAACACACGAATGAATACTCATGTGAAGCTGGTGTACCGCGCATTGTCATTTTTTTGTAACACTGTGCAGAATATTTGGAATGCCGATTGCATTTGTGACTCGTCCTCGCTCGCTAGCCAATGGGACGCGCCGCTGCGGTTCTGTTTGCGCTGACGCGGTGCAGGCTCTGGAGGAGCTGCGATCGCTCGCTAGCCAATGGGACGCGCCGCTGCGGTTCTGTTTGCGCTGACGCGGTGCGGGCTCTGGAGGAGCTGCGATCGCTCGCTAGCCAATGGGACGCGCCGCTGCGGTTCTGTTTGCGCTGACGCGGTGCGGGCTCTGGAGGAGCTGCGATCGCTCGCTAGCCAATGGGACGCGCCGCTGCGGTTCTGTTTGCGCTGACGCGGTGCGGGCTCTGGAGGAGCTGCGATCGCTCGCTAGCCAATGGGACGCGCCGCTGCGGTTCTGTTTGCGCTGACGCGGTGCGGGCTCTGGAGGAGCTGCGATCGCTCGCTAGCCAATGGGACGCGCCGCTGCGGTTCTGTTTGCGCTGACGCGGTGCGGGCTCTGGAGGAGCTGCGATCGCTCGCTAGCCAATGGGACGCGCCGCTGCGGTTCTGTTTGCGCTGACGCGGTGCGGGCTCTGGAGGAGCTGCGATCGCTCGCTAGCCAATGGGACGCGCCGCTGCGGTTCTGTTTGCGCTGACGCGGTGCAGGCTCTGGAGGAGCTGCGATCGCTCGCTAGCCAATGGGACGCGCCGCTGCGGTTCTGTTTGCGCTGACGCGGTGCGGGCTCTGGAGGAGCTGCGATCGCTCGCTAGCCAATGGGACGCGCCGCTGCGGTTCTGTTTGCGCTGACGCGGTGCAGGCTCTGGAGGAGCTGCGATCGCTCGCTAGCCAATGGGACGCGCCGCTGCGGTTCTGTTTGCGCTGACGCGGTGCGGGCTCTGGAGGAGCTGCGATCGCTCGCTAGCCAATGGGACGCGCCGCTGCGGTTCTGTTTGCGCTGACGCGGTGCGGGCTCTGGAGGAGCTGCGATCGCTCGCTAGCCAATGGGACGCGCCGCTGCGGTTCTGTTTGCGCTGACGCGGTGCGGGCTCTGGAGGAGCTGCGATCGCTCGCTAGCCAATGGGACGCGCCGCTGCGGTTCTGTTTGCGCTGACGCGGTGCGGGCTCTGGAGGAGCTGCGATCGCTCGCTAGCCAATGGGACGCGCCGCTGCGGTTCTGTTTGCGCTGACGCGGTGCGGGCTCTGGAGGAGCTGCGATCGCTCGCTAGCCAATGGGACGCGCCGCTGCGGTTCTGTTTGCGCTGACGCGGTGCGGGCTCTGGAGGAGCTGCGATCGCTCGCTAGCCAATGGGACGCGCCGCTGCGGTTCTGTTTGCGCTGACGCGGTGCAGGCTCTGGAGGAGCTGCGATCGCTCGCTAGCCAATGGGACGCGCCGCTGCGGTTCTGTTTGCGCTGACGCGGTGCGGGCTCTGGAGGAGCTGCGATCGCTCGCTAGCCAATGGGACGCGCCGCTGCGGTTCTGTTTGCGCTGACGCGGTGCGGGCTCTGGAGGAGCTGCGATCGCTCGCTAGCCAATGGGACGCGCCGCTGCGGTTCTGTTTGCGCTGACGCGGTGCGGGCTCTGGAGGAGCTGCGATCGCTCGCTAGCCAATGGGACGCGCCGCTGCGGTTCTGTTTGCGCTGACGCGGTGCAGGCTCTGGAGGAGCTGCGATCGCTCGCTAGCCAATGGGACGCGCCGCTGCGGTTCTGTTTGCGCTGACGCGGTGCGGGCTCTGGATCGGTGACGTGTCCCAGGCAAAGCTCTTTTCTGTGCGGCGTGTGTGGAGAGCAGTGATCCGCCCGGACCAGGGGAGACGAGAAGCAGTTTCATTTCACTAACTGGGACCAGCAAACAACATGGGGAGTAAGTACCCAGCCTCCTGAAATATAACCGCATTTTTAATCCCGGGGGATGGGATGAAATGTCATTTTGAGTGAGGTCTGAACCCGTTTTGTGGAGGCCATCTTAATACTGCTGCTTCCGAACTGTGTGCAATGAGTTTTGTTTTTAAAATATAATTGATCTCCTCGTTATATATCTTGCTATCATGAATAATGGCCGGTGTTAAAGGATACTGTTCAGATCGCTTGTCATTGTGAGTCGAGGGCACGTCTACAGGCGCAGTAATAATGCCCAGTTCAGGTCCAGTTTTACTGTTGTCGTTGCTTGAACACTTCCCCATAGCGCAATGTGTGTTGGAGACTGAGACGGGTAATATGCGTCGCTGCAGCCTCGCCTCGTACCCAAGCCAGCGCCCTGTCATTTGCAGAGCTCGCTGTGTGTTGTCTTTGTTATTCACTCGGAGTGATAATTCGCATGTCGAGAGTTATTAACCGTGCGGTGCTGTTTGATTTTCTATTGACGGGCTGCTGCGGCTGTCCTCTCAGTGATGACGATGCACTGCCGTTAGTGGTGATAGGTAGTTAGTTGCTGGTGATTTCATTGCAGCTTTGCGTGACTTGGTGTGATTTTAATCTTTCGGGTTTCGAAACCCCCGACGTGCAGATTTCCCCGTTTCTTATTATATAACCCCTGTTGCTATTACGTATGGAAAGCTTTTTTTTCGCCGGCGCAAACGTTCCTGTTTCATTTATGAACTCTGCTAATTAGAAGCGCGGTTCAGTGTATGATTGTAATGTTCCGGATCTTGTTTCAGGAAAGCGCGCCCGTTCCTCGATCGATACTGTATAATAATGCCTGTACTGTAATGCATTGCTGAGAGTGTTGCTGTGGTCAGATCAGCGAATGCCACGTCTGCTCTGCCTAGCTATCTCTCTCTCTCTCTCTCTCTCTATCTGCTGGGTAATTGGTATGCGTGTTGCAATCAGTTAGTTTAAAGTGACGATGGATTGCCAGCTTCTACACGTTTGTAACGACGCTTTTTTTTGTTTTCAGTAAAATTTTTGGAAGTAATTAAGCCCTTCTGTGCTGTTCTGCCGGAAATCCAAAAGCCGGAAAGGAAGGTATGCAACTTCTTTACTGTACACGTTTGCATGACGAGTCCAGCTTGACTGCTGCAACCTGTCGCCTGCATGGCGGTCTAGGGGTGCGATTGGCTGCTTCTGTTAAAGTTTACATCCCTGGTAAACGTCCCCTAAGTGTATGGTATTTACATGCACAGCAGTGATACGCGTGTATGCTCAAGTTGAATTCAGCACTGCACCCACAGGATGCAGTTTATATGGGTGGCAAGAAGATTCCCATTGCACAGCAGTTTCAACCGTTCCTGGTTTTACTACCAGAGTGATGCGCTGCAGTGTGTTCATCACCTGTCTTTTCAAATCTGGTTGTCACAGTTAAAAGCAGTCTGTGTGTGGGATCCACTCTTATTCATGTTAATATATCATTTTGTACCAAACTCAGCCCTTTCACATGAATAAACCGCTGTGTGTTTGTTTTTAAACTTTAGATTCAATTCAGGGAGAAGGTGCTATGGACAGCCATCACCCTTTTCATCTTCTTGGTGTGCTGCCAGGTAAGACAAAAATTAATATAGTGTACAGGGAGAGCACACTGACCATCACAAAGCACAGTGTACAGGGAGAGCACGCTGACCATCACAAAGCACAGCGTACAGGGAGAGCACGCTGACCATCACAAAGCACAGCGTACAGGGAGAGCACGCTGACCATCACAAAGCACAGCGTACAGGGAGAGCACGCTGACCATCACAAAGCACAGCGTACAGGGAGAGCACGCTGACCATCACAAAGCACAGCGTACAGGGAGAGCACGCTGACCATCACAAAGCACAGTGTACAGGGAGAGCACGCTGACCATCACAAAGCACAGCGTACAGGGAGAGCACATCACAAAGCACAGCGTACAGGGAGAGCAGCTGACCATCACAAAGCACAGCGTACAGGGAGAGCACACTGACCATCACAAAGCACAGCGTACAGGGAGAGCACGCTGACCATCACAAAGCACAGCGTACAGGGAGAGCACGCTGACCATCACAAAGCACAGCGTACAGGGAGAGCACGCTGACCATCACAAAGCACAGTGTACAGGGAGAGCACGCTGACCATCACAAAGCACAGCGTACAGGGAGAGCACGCTGACCATCACAAAGCACAGCGTACAGGGAGAGCACACTGACCATCACAAAGCACAGTGTACAGGGAGAGCACACTGACCATCACAAAGCACAGCGTACAGGGAGAGCACACTGACCATCACAAAGCACAGCGTACAGGGAGAGCACGCTGACCATCACAAAGCACAGCGTACAGGGAGAGCACACTGACCATCACAAAGCACAGCGTACAGGGAGAGCACGCTGACCATCACAAAGCACAGCGTACAGGGAGAGCACGCTGACCATCACAAAGCACAGTGTACAGGGAGAGCACGCTGACCATCACAAAGCACAGCGTACAGGGAGAGCACGCTGACCATCACAAAGCACAGCGTACAGGGAGAGCACGCTGACCATCACAAAGCACAGTGTACAGGGAGAGCACGCTGTTCAAAACTGTTCATGCATTAAAATAATATAAAATCACAACACAGTATTAATTGAAAGTTTTGAAGTCCTGCAAAAGGAAAGAGCAGGCTCTGTCGGACCCCTCATGCTGGTTATCAGACCCCACCTGAGAGCGCTTGTTCTTTTCATTATCACACCCCACCTGAGAGCGCTCGTTCGTTTCATTATCAGACCCCACCTGAGAGCGCTCGTTCGTTTCATTATCACACCCCACCTGAGAGCGCTCGTTCGTTTCTTTTCCCAGATTCCTCTCTTTGGAATCATGTCCTCGGACTCGGCAGATCCCTTCTATTGGATGAGAGTGATCCTCGCTTCAAACAGAGGTAACAAGGTTATTGGAATGTATTCAAGACCCTGACAGTGTTGTGATGTTACAGCTGCCTAACATTTCTCTGAACGGGACTTTTCTGTATCAAATGGAAATTACATTGCATTCAGATTGTTTGTACTGTTTTAATAGTTGTTCAAGCGCATGCTTTCTTTATCATGTGGATATTCTCGAAACCCCTGTTGAATTTTGTTCTAATCAGACTAGTTGGCATGGTCGGGCGCTCCTCAGAAGTTGATGGCATCCCTTTCTCCCTGCAGGTACTCTGATGGAGCTGGGTATCTCCCCCATCGTCACCTCTGGTCTCATCATGCAGCTCCTCGCCGGTGCTAAAATCATCGAAGTGGGCGACACACCCAAAGACAGAGCGCTTTTCAACGGGGCTCAGAAATGTAAGCAGACCATCCGACAGCATCACCTGTTTACAGAGCTTGTGATCTAAAGCAGTCGAATGGATTGAACCCTGCCATTGCAGAGTTTGTAGGAGAGACCCGTGCGCGCTCTGTGTGATCACTGAAAGCCGATGCCTGTAGTGCATGTATTTCGTGGTGGTGTTTTTTTTTTAAGTGCTTGTCCGGGGGGGGGGGGGGGTGGCGCGCGGTTGTAATGCCCGTTGCTCACTCCGTGTTTGCCCCCTCAGTGTTTGGAATGATCATCACGATCGGCCAGGCCATTGTGTATGTGATGACTGGGATGTACGGAGATCCCTCTGAAATGGGAGCTGGAATCTGCTTGCTTATCATCATTCAGGTAAGAGTGTGAGGGTTCAGAACGCTAGATCAGCACTGGAACACGAAGCTTCTAAGAGGATCAGACAAGCAGGGGCGAGAGCGCAAGACTCTGCAAGCTGTGCTTCGTGGCTCTGCTCTCTGATAATGCAGCTGTGTTTGCACTGGTGATTAACAGGCTTGTTTTGATTGCGTTTCCAGCTGTTTGTTGCCGGTCTGATTGTCCTCCTGCTGGATGAGCTGCTGCAGAAGGGATATGGCCTGGGCTCTGGGATCTCTCTCTTCATTGCCACCAACATCTGCGAGACCATTGTGTGGAAAGCCTTCAGCCCCACGACTGTGAACACTGGCCGAGGTGTGTCCCCTGGTGAATCGCAGGCCAGGGGTGGGGTGTTGCTGTAATATCTGGGCTAATGGGTCTCGCGGGGCGCCACTGGCCTGGTAGAAACAGGGTGCTGGTTTGGAACAGGCATTGACAGCAATGGCATGGTAGAACGTGTCTAGGGCACCGATGGCTTGGCAGTTTGACCCGTTGCAGGTTTTAATAGCAGCTTGATTAGCCCCAGTGTGTGTAGGTAACAAGCTCTGGTGTGTCTTTGACACGCGGTAAAGCCAGAAATGGCTGAAACAGCTGTGAATGAGTGCATCGGAGGCGTAACAGTGTTTGTGTTCTTCCCTTCAGGTACGGAGTTTGAAGGAGCCATCATCGCACTCTTCCACCTGCTGGCCACGCGTACAGACAAGGTGCGCGCGCTGCGGGAGGCGTTCTACCGGCAGAACCTGCCCAACCTGCTCAACCTGATCGCCACCGTGTTCGTCTTCGCTGTGGTCATATACTTCCAGGTGAGGGGCCTGCAGGCTCTGAGAGAGCGCCCAGTGCTTTCCAATGTGCACTCTTCACCGGAGAACCTCGGGTAGTCCAGGATTGGTACGGATCGCTGTGTCTTGAGGTTTTCAAGCAATTCTGATTTTATGCAGGAATCGTCACCTATAGCACAAAACCTGTACCGATACACAATGTCTTAATTATAACAGAAAAAAATAATAAATGCTTTTTCATGAACTATTTTTCCATGTACGTAGTGCACAGGCTGCTGTGCAATATTGTTCCCATCCCTGTTTCAGTGTGGTTTCCTCTGTGTCTTTGCTCAGGGTTTCAGAGTGGACCTGCCCATCAAGTCTGCCCGCTATCGTGGCCAGTACAACACCTACCCCATCAAGCTGTTCTACACCTCTAACATCCCCATCATCCTGCAGTCCGCCCTCGTCTCCAATCTCTACGTCATCTCACAGATGCTGTCCACGCGCTTCAGCGGGAACTTCCTGGTC
Source organism: Polyodon spathula (assembly GCF_017654505.1). Lineage (NCBI taxonomy): Eukaryota > Metazoa > Chordata > Actinopteri > Acipenseriformes > Polyodontidae > Polyodon > Polyodon spathula. The sequence goes on along the minus strand of NC_054549.1, from coordinate 38,326,362 downwards.
AACCTGCTGGGGACCTGGTCGGTAAGTGAGCGCTTTGCCAACAGCAGGGATGGGAATCGCACTCCCGCTGCACAGCGCTGTGATCCACTCCTGGTTTCACTCGGGGGTTTAAGATGACACGCCTGGGCTTGTTACCTGTGCTCAGTCAGTTCCTTTCCACATCAGGACCTTAGTCTGGTGGGGTCCTTTTTAAAATGTAGTCATTGGAGACCTGGGTTCAATGAAACGGAACAAGCTTTGACTGAAAGAGCAACAAACGAGTGCCACTGTTCTAGGGAGAGAACTTCTCAAACTAAATAAACCCACCAGCACTACCTGTGTTTATTCAGTAAATTTAACATTGGAGCCAATATGAAACGACTATGATAACAACCATTCATTCACGGAAGACTTCATAAAAAAATGTTGATGCATCTAAGAAAGTATGGGACATAATAATAGGTTTAAACTAAAGCCAGTAAGTCTGTGTCTTGGTAATAGATCTAGGTATGTAGATGCAGAGCTGTAGCTGTGGAGTGGTTGGCTGCAGGTGTTTGTATTTGACTCTGAGGTGCTGTTCTGCTTCCCCTGTGCAGGACACCTCGACGGGCGGTCCGGCGCGTGCCTACCCCGTTGCCGGGCTGTGTTACTACCTCTCTCCCCCGGAGTCCTTCGGCTCAGTGCTGGAAGACCCGGTTCATACGCTCGTCTACATCGTCTTCATGCTGGGCTCCTGCGCTTTCTTCTCCAAGACGTGGATTGAAGTCTCAGGCTCTTCTGCTAAGGATGTAAGTGCTGTTCCCCTGTCCTGTTATAAAAGCTGTTGGGTCACCTGCGCAGCGGCATGCCAGCCTGTGTACAAACTATATCTATATGAACTTCACTGGTAATTCACACTTTGCTTTGAGCTCCATTATAATGTGGACAACAAGTATATCATGAGGGATTTAGGTTGATTCATGTTAGTCTTAAATAAGCTAGTCTGTTACAGGTGGGACCTTGCACCTAGTGTGGCTAGACTGCTTGCTTTTAAGCTAGGGGAGTAAGTTCATCTAACTCGTGAATGAATGAATCCTCCCCCTGAGTGTGGTTGCAGCCCCACTGTAGCAGGAGAGACGAGTCTGCGTTGTGCACGTGGATGAAATGGGGTTTAATACTGCTGACACTGTTAGCAAATGAGTGGGACACTTGAATTCTACACCTAACCTCCTGTAGAGAAGATGTGGTTATTGGATAACAGCTTTGAAAGGAATTGAAGGGGGCTGTATTAGATACAGAGGCGTGTCTAGTGAAGGACTCGGTTGAATGTGTTTTCCGGTTTGTTATTTTATTGCAGGTTGCAAAGCAGCTTAAAGAACAGCAGATGGTGATGAGAGGCCATAGAGAAACCTCCATGGTGCATGAATTGAACAGGTAAGGGGCGGAGCTTCATGGTAACGCACCTGGTGGTGCATCAAGGCTGCTTGCAAGTGTGTCTTCAATCACTGAAGACCCTGATAGGAGCGTCTAGTCAAAATGTGCCATCGAATTAAACAGTAAAAATAAGTTTTTATCCCTCGAGTGTTTAGTAGTTAATGGTGAAATGTCATTTTCAAGTGAACGCTGGACAAGACATTTTTAGTGTGGTACAGATTACAATCAGAAATACTAAAAGAAACTTCATAATTTCAGTGACGATTGTCTCAACCACAAGTAGTTGTCGGTTTTAAAGACCTCGAGCGAGCCTTCCAGTCGACGAGGTCTTTGTGGTGGAGCGGGTGCAGTTTGTTTGTGTGTCCAGTCCAGCACTGCCAGTGCTCATCTGTTATGGATTTCAGTCAGTACTCTGAACAGGGTCAGGTCTCGTTCGGATCAGCAGGACGGCACTGTAATTATTCTCGTAGTTCCTGTAAGAGGATAACGTTGTGTGTGTGCCGCTCCCTCTCGCAGGTACATCCCCACAGCAGCTGCGTTTGGGGGGCTGTGTATCGGCGGGCTGTCGGTCATGGCTGATTTCCTGGGTGCGATTGGATCAGGGACGGGAATCCTGCTGGCCGTCACGATCATCTACCAGTATTTCGAAATATTCGTCAAGGAACAGAGTGAAGTTGGAAGCATGGGAGCCCTCCTTTTCTAACCACAACAGAGCGACAAGTTGATCCCGTACACTTCGATTTCTTTCTTCTTTTTTTTTTTTTTTTTCTTTTAATAAATATTTTCTTACATTATCAAAACGGGGAGAATGTTTTATTTCCCCCCCCTCGAATCTTATTGGGGTGGTGAAACAGACGTACAGTGGCTGTTGCGATTTGTACTCCTAGTGACACCCCTGCATCCCAAGCCCTTGATGGGGGCAGGGGAAGCTGCATTTCAGTCCAGGTTTCCAGGTGTAGAAACAAGGAGCTTGGCTGCCCCTCTGACAGGCTGAGCAGTTCTGATAGTTATTCCATGGACGTCTCTCCCCACGTTGAGAGAGGTTGGTACTGCGTGCCATATTCTCTACTTTCAACTTTTTATATTTGTGTTTTTTTTTGTTTTTTTTACTCTGATTCTGGTTGAAAGCACAGGTCTCGACTCTCACAGTATCACAAGTCGCTTCTCCTTAGCGTCCTGCTGACCTGACTGTTCGAGCGCGCAGGCATGCGGTTAAATGTTCACAAGCTGGATCTTTACGAAACGGGCTTCTGTGGTCCTTGGAAAGGTTTTCTGTTTGTAAAGACATTTGAAAAGCATGCTGGCATAGTGTTTGATAGGAACGGCAATCCACCTGTCTGATCACCAGTGTGCCGGCATTTGAATGCCGTTAATCACACTGCGTGAGCTGCTCCATTGCACATAATCGATGTTAAAACAGACACCAATTTGCACTAGTATTAGACTGCCTAATGTTACCTCAGGTAGTTCCAGATTAGTGCTGATTGGGGTCTGTGAAACTAGTCAGAGGTGGAACTGGTGGAACGTATTTGTGTGTGGTGTGTTTTTCTATTTTTTTTTTTTTAAACACTTGTTCAGGTAATGCGTTTGAATGATGTTCCTGTGTGTTGATCTGAAATAAAACAAAATCAAATAACCTTTCGGTGCAAAAGTTTTTGAGAGAGAGCACATTTAGGTCACCCCCCCCAGAATAAATAATCAATGTTCCCTGGAGGAAAGAGCAAGCCCACATGGGCTGAATTGAGAAGGGACTGCTGGCCTTTGTCAGAGGTGCCATTCCCAGGCCTGTGGGAGGAGGGGAGCGGGAGAGGGTAACCCAGTTCCAGTGTTGTTGCTTTTGTTTTTTTGCACTTGGAAATAGTTTAGTTATTGTACACCATACATGTTACCCAAGGGTCATTGGCACTCGCACAACTGGATGTACACCCTGTACACTTGCTTTCAGTGTTCAGTATCAAAGCAGAAAGGTAGCTGTTTTTTTTTTTGGGGGGGGGGGGGGGGGGGGTTATATTTTTTTTTGTAATTTAATGCAATTTATAATTGTATGTTTGTGCAAAATCAACACTGCCGCTAAACACAGTAAGAGGAGCTTCCAGGCACGCATGGGGGTTTGGTGGCTGATTGCGGGCCACGGTTTGTTTTTGTTATTATTTTTTGCTGGACAGCTCGTGGGTTTCTGTACAGCGGTGTACATGCCACTTCATGCATCCCTGCTCAGTGTGAAAGAAGGACTTTATACATTTCAAACTGCAGTGATCTCCACATCAACAACGTGCATTCTGTGCGAATAACGAATATTCTCAATAAAACTAAAAGGAAAAAAAACCAAAGCCAGCCCACTGTGTGTTTTCCTTTCTCATTGTGTGTTTTGAGTGTGGTGCTGTAATGCTTCCGGCACAGACTGGGATGGCTGGACATGTTTGAAGGTAAAGCAACATGTTTCCTTCGTTTGTGTTCTGTTAGTGATGCATTAAACATGCACAGCTATGGGACTCTCTAAAGAAGAGCAAGCACAGAGCCGGCACAGCCCAGCACCTTAGTGCTCTTGCAGGAAACAATAAAGAAATACATTATATAGATTTGTGTGTGTGTTATTTGGGGAAGTGTAATAAACTCGCTATTGAGATGCAATAGCACACACAGTCTAGAACGGGCTTGTGGTATCTCTTAGAATTGCAGCTGTAACCTTTCTTACTTTGTCAAGGTTAAAATAACAGCACAGGCTACCCGCCATCTTAGTGGTGTCTCAGTTATGTAATGCATGTACAGTTTGGATTAAATGCAGAGTGCTTCTCCGAAGTGTAAAATGCTTTGATTAGAGGTACTCATTTATCCCGGCTCAGCACGGCATTGAAATAACTTACAGGCGCAATCTCGAAGCGTGCGTGCGTGCGTGAAGCGCGGTGACGTCGCGGAGGCAGTCCGGGGTGAGGGGCTAGAGGTCGCGGCGTGGCTCTTCCTTGCTGCCGGCGGTTTGCTCTGGTGTGATTCTGCCCTAAGATACAGCTCGGGAGAGTCGGGGGGAAACGGCAAAAAATCAGCAGCCATGTCTTACTGTAAACAGCAGGGTAAGAGTTGTTATTGTGTACGACGCGTCTTGCACGCCTGGGTGCCCCGCAGCACCGAGCAGTGTCGGGACTGACCGTCCTGAAGTGATGTGGCCGTCCCCGCTGTGTGATGCTGCTCCTTGCCTTCTGCCGGTGTTTGCTGACTGCACCCTGTTTGTGTGAGGGGAGAGGACGCTGCTGTCCTCGATCACGGGGAGTAGATTATTTCCACGGTCCGTACTCGGGTGCAAGTTGTGCGCACAGTGTGTCTGTACCCCGCGAAGCTTGGTACCAGCCGTACAGTGACTGAGCGTTCATAATTATTATCCTCATCAATTTAGAATTGGAAAGAATGTGTTTAAAGTAATAACCAGGAGCTGGCTCACTTGGCCGTTAACTTATGAAAACACAATTTTGCTAAAATTCATAGATATTAAACTGTATTTCATTACTTAAAACAGCGATAAATATATTGTTATTCTCGCGAATAGAGCCTTAACGTGACAGGTTTCAGAACACTCTGCCGGTAGGAGGGAGGGGCTGTGTTTGTAACAATAGGATACGCTCACCTTGGGGAGAAAGTGAATCTAGAAATCTTTAATAAATCAAATCATTTACACAGGCGTGCCTACAGATAGGCATTCCAGCATTGAGACACTATAGCCAGACAGAGGGACTCACCATGTATGTATATATGTTGTATTCCATTATTGTCCACTAGGTGGCGTCACTTGACTGTGATACTCTAATCTTGGAAAAGATACTGCATGTAAGAGACCAGTTTGCCACACACACAATGCGCTAGTTTGTTTGCTGGGTGCCATTCGACAAGGACAGACTTTCATTTGAACTGAAACAGGGCACAGAAAACCACCCAGAACTAAGAAAACACAACTGAGAGCAGCGGACAGGGGTTTGTGGACTTCAGTAGAAACACAGAGAGCAGTGATGCGGGTGTGGGTGTGTCCAGCTGGTGCCTCATCCAGTACATCCCATGGTGTTTCTTCTCTTGATTCTAGGGAAAGACAAGATTATTTTTGTGACCAAAGAGGACCACGAAACACCGAGCAGCGCGGAGCTGGTAGCGGAGGATCCAAACGACCCCTACGAGGACCAAGGTGAGCGACCAGTGAGGTCAGCAAGCGAGGGCTCTTTCAAGAGTGAGGTCATCAAGCGAGGGCTCTGTCAACAGTGAGGTCATCATGTGAGGGCTCTGTTCAACAGTGAGGTCATCAAGCGAGGGCTCTGTCAAGAGTGAGGTCATCAAGCGAGGGCTCTGTCAACAGTGAGGTCATCAAGCGAGGGCTCTGTCAAGAGTGAGGTCAGCAAGCGAGGGCTCTATTCAACAGTGAGGTCAGCAAGCGAGGGCTCTGTCAAGAGTGAGGTCATCAAGCGAGGGCTCTTTCAACAGTGAGGTCATCAAGCGAGGGCTCTGTCAACAGTGAGGTCATCAAGCGAGGGCTCTGTCAACAGTGATGTCAGCAAGCGAGGGCTCTATTCAACAGTAAGGTCATCAAGCGAGGGCTCTATTCAACAGTGAGGTCATCAAGCGAGGGCTCTATTCAACAGTGAGGTCATCAAGCGAGGGCTCTATTCAACAGTGAGGTCATCAAGCGAGGGCTCTATTCAACAGTGAGGTCATCAAGCGATGGCTCTATCAACAGTGAGGTCATCAAGCGAGGACTCTGTGTGTCTGCATTGACAGCACAGTGGCGTCTGCTCCTGTCCTCTTGTGTGTCTGCGTGGACAGCACAGTGTTGTCTGCTCCTGTCCTCTTGTGTGTCTGCGTTGACAGCACAGTGTTGTCTGCTCCTGTCCTCCTGTTTGCTCAGACTTACACTGGGGGTGAAACCCAGCCTGTTCGCTTCTTGGAGAATGGTATTAAGTTTTATAGCTTGCACTCAGGCCCCTAAGAATGCAGTCATCACACAAGTGCCTTTTCAAGCACTGATGGCTTCATTTAAAGTTTACTTCTTTTAATGTCAAACCCTTGCATCTTAAATACTAGGGGAAAGCTGTTAAGATACTAAATCAAGTATACACAAGTGTGGCTTATTAAATCTCGTGGTGAAACCAGGAATGGATCAAACTGCTCTGCAGTGGATTGATTTGTTGTTGTTGTTGTTTTGAAGGACTCATCCTGCCCAGCGGAGAAGTGAACTGGAACTGCCCGTGCCTGGGCGGCATGGCGAGCGGGCCGTGTGGGGAGCAGTTCAAGGCTGCTTTCTCCTGCTTCCACTACAGCGAGGAGGAGGTGAAGGGCTCCGAGTGCATCGAGCAGTTTCGCACCATGCAGGAGTGCATGCAGAGATATCCTGAGCTGTACCCCCAGGAGGAGGAGGAGGACAAACACAGCAATGTAGCAGAGGGGGAGGAGCAGCCCACACCCAGCCCCGCCCCCGACACGCCCCCCGCCTCCAGCTAGTGGACCCGCCCCCTGGCAGCGGCTGGAGAGAATGCCACGGAGAGCGGGCTCCAGATGGCAGTGCCTGTTGGAGGTCTGGGTTTGACAAGTTCAGAGCTCTGGGATGTATTTAAATATGTGCAGGGGATGGGAATGAGACTCCTGTTTGCATAGCAGTTTCACCCATTCCAGGTTTTAATACATGCCCCAGTGTGTAGGTAACAAGCTCAGGTGTGTCCTATTCAATTCAATGTCAGATCTGTGCTGGATCAAACTGCTGTGCAGTGGGAGTCTTCTTTCCATCCCTGCATCATCTTCTGTTCTAATTAGTAACTGCTGCTGTTTTAAATACAGGGTTAATACAGCAGACTGTGTGTGTGTGTGTGTGTGTGTGTGTGTGTGTGTGTGTGCGCGCGCTGAAACCCAGTCCTGGCCTGTTTGTGGGTTTGGGTTCTGCTGGTTGAGACGATGCACACAGACGAAATTCCTTCTAAAAGCGATGCCTCAGTTAATTCCACTCTGCCACCAACATGCTCTTGGTTAAAAACCCTCTTGAAATCAAGGTAAACAATAGCACCTTAAAGGGAAGGTCAAGTTTAGTTTTTTACGACAGACGTCAATCCAGGGCTGAAGGGCTGTTCCCGGGTGACTTGTTTTAGTAATGACAGTTTGTGTGTGTTAGAAGTAGTAATAATTAGTTCATTTAGCAGATGCCTTTAACCAAGGCGACTTGTGGAGACTAGGGTGTGTGAGCTATGCATGAGCTGCAGAGTCACTTCCAGCAACGTCTCACCAGGAAGACGGGGCACAAGGAGGTACAGTGACCTGCTCAGGGTCACGCAGGGAGTCCGGCTGAGCTGGGATTCTAAGCGGGGACCTCCTAAGCTTTCTTATATACACAGAGTATTAAAACACTAAGGAGTGAATTCTGAGCTAGCACTGTTAAGAAACTAGACCAGATGATTGCTATGCAAAGCATGGTCCTGTTTAATGGCATTGCTCTCACCCCCACCGTGTTGTTTCTGTTGCTCTAGTTTAGTTTTGCAGTTCTTAAGGAGTCTTGCTCTACAGTGATCAGTACCCACTGTGACTGTTCCCAGCCCAGATGCACAGAGAGGCTTCCACCTGTATCTCGAGGAGATGTGTGACCGTTCAGCATGCAGGAGCGTTTGCTCCTCTTCTTTGTTTTTGGTGATTGAAGCTGCTGCTGCTTTCAGTGTAGTTTGAAAGCAGGTTTGATCGTGCAGGAGTTAAAAGCCTTTCCTGATACAAGAGCCTTGATGTGTAGGGAGTGCAGTCCGCATGCAGTGCCCCGCTCAGGGCAGCCTCTTTCCAGTCCTAGTTTTAGGGCTCTATAAATCTTCAGTGTCATGTTTACTTCATTTTGTTTGTAATCGATACCGTGGGGCAGGTTTACTGGGAAAGACAGTTGGAGAAGAGGCTTTTAATCATTTCTAGATTTAAAACATTTCCAGCTGCCTGGCGTTGAAGCAGAAGTTCAGTAAATCCATCCCTCACCAGCCGCCCACTTGCAACAGAATCCAGCTCCTCAGTGAAGTGCTCTGGAATGAGGCGCTTTTCCGTCGCTAACCCTGGGAAGCGTCTTTCAGCCCTGTGTTGCAGTCCTGTGTGTTTGTATGTCTAGTATGTTTTTTGGTGTAAAAACGTTGCTACCTTATGCAAACCAAAATTGCCCTGAACCCTCTGCCCTGTAACTCTGTCCTGTTAAACCTGGTCGAACATGGCTGTCTGGAAAGCTCCTTCCTTGCAGACGCACTGCAGAAGAAACTCTATCTGAATTACCATGCGGAACAGAGACAGAGGGAACAGGCTCTTGATTTGTGTTCCTTTATCATTGTGTTGTTGGTGCCCCTCTTCAGTGCCTCTCTGCTGTCCTCCACAGAGCGGTCTGTGCCATCATGTGGCTTTTGACAAACTCTTCTCACAGCCTGCAGCTTCCCCTCGGAGCAATGCAGAGCAGAGCACCCAGTGTAGACTAATCGAGCTGAACGAGTGATTCTGAGCGCTGTGTAAATTAAAGATCTACTTACCTCACTGCGGCGGCTCTTGTGTTTTGTTTCTGTTTGCTCGGGTGGAGAAGCGTGCATGCAGACAGCCAGACAGACAGGCACACATGGGCTTTTATTGTCTGTAATGCGCATGCAGTCAGCAGGGGGTGCTGTCGTCATTCAGAAATCGTGCTTTATACCAGCGGTGTCCGATTCCAGTCCTGGAGAGCCGTGCCTCTCCAGGTTTAACAGGTAACGTGACAGCATGAATCCTGGTGTGGGTGGCGGTTTAATTAGTTCAGTTAAGCGATTTAGAAAAGGGTTGGAAGAAAGAGCAGCAGTGGAAGAGTGAGCTTTGGCACCCCTGCTTCATACTCTTGCACATTCTGAGCAGCAGGGAGAGGAGCTGCAGCATCGATTGCACGTTATAATTTGTGTATGTAAATATATACATGAAATCTACACCGTGTCAAAGAGTTAAGGGATATTAAGGATGTTTACATACTTGGTGCGGGTTGACAAAAATAACTATAATAACAATGAAAGGTACATGTTTTGTATACACTTTCATCTCAAGTAATCCCAATAGCCCATGCAGGTATGTGTGCACACTCAGTCTTTCTCGAACGGCTACCTGCAGAGACCTTTAGAAATGAGAAGAATTCTGTAATCACAGGGCTGCTCTGCTGATGGATTGCAGGTCTAGGTGGGGAAGCTGGCAGTGACGAAGCAGACCTACTGGCTACAAAATGTAAGGAATGGCTGCATAATGATATGGTGGGAATCACGCTAATGTTCTGGGGAGGAGGAAGCCTGCGGAGGGGGGAGTACCTGACTGGAATATTGGGAACGCTGTGGTCCTACAGTTCCATAGCGCTTCTGAAAGTTTACTACAGATACATTGCAGGGTTACAGGAGAATGAACCTCTGTGTTTGGGAATATCAACGTTAGTAGAAGTGATCGGAACGAGGCTGAAAGCTGTGGTCTATTAAAGGAACAGGCGTGCTGCTGTAGCCCACACACAAGCAAGGGTGCTGGAAGCAGAGGTGCTGAGGGTGCGGCAGCTTTATAATTCTTACCTATTGCACTGTTTACAGTCCTTCAAAAAAAAAAACTAAATTCCTGAAAGAGATGGGTACAGGTCAGTGAACAGGGCCCTGTCTCGTGGTCTGTGTAAAGAGCCCTGTTTCAACACCAGTGTTAGAGAGAGACACACACTGAGACACATGCACGCACACAGACGCACTGACACATGCACGCACGCACACAGACACGCACTGAGACACAGGTATGCATGCACACAGACACGCACTGACACATGCTCATGCACTTGCAGTGTCCTAGAACTCTGTTACATGCAGCTTTATTATTAATACACACAGTCCAAATCCAGCTGTGTTTGTTTTCTAATCATTTCCCGCCTTTATTTTGTCCATTGTCAATCCCATTGAAAAGGGGCAGGGTTGATGAACAGAATACCGTGAAGTGGTCGAGGTATGATTGTGATGTCATCGTTTAGAATGGGTTTTGCAGGGGAATGGAATGCTGAGAGGTATGATTGTGATGTCATCGTTTAGAATGGGTTTTGCAGGGGAATGGAATGCTGAGAGGTATGATTGTGATGTCATCGTTTAGAATGGGTTTTGCAGGGGAATGGAATGCTGAGAGGTATGATTGTGATGTCATCGTTTAGAATGGGTTTTGCAGGGGAATGGAATGCTGAGAGGTATGATTGTGATGTCATCGTTTAGAATGGGTTTTGCAGGGGAATGGAATGCTGAGAGGTATGATTGTGATGTCATCGTTTAGAATGGGTTTTGCAGGGGAATGGAATGCTGAGAGGTATGATTGTGATGTCATCGTTTAGAATGGGTTTTGCAGGGGAATGGAATGCTGAGAGGTATGATTGTGATGTCATCGTTTAGAATGGGTTTTGCAGGGGAATGGAATGCTGAGAGGTATGATTGTGATGTCATCGTTTAGAATGGGTTTTGCAGGGGAATGGAATGCTGAGAGGTATGATTGTGATGTCATCGTTTAGAATGGGTTTTGCAGGGGAATGGAATGCTGAGAGGTATGATTGTGATGTCATCGTTTAGAATGGGTTTTGCAGGGGAATGGAATGCTGAGAGGTATGATTGTGATGTCATCGTTTAGAATGGGTTTTGCAGGGGAATGGAATGCTGAGAGGTATGATTGTGATGTCATCGTTTAGAATGGGTTTTGCAGGGGAATGGAATGCTGAGAGGTATGATTGTGATGTCATCGTTTAGAATGGGTTTTGCAGGGGAATGGAATGCTGAGAGGTATGATTGTGATGTCATCGTTTAGAATGGGTTTTGCAGGGGAATGGAATGCTGAGAGGTATGATTGTGATGTCATCGTTTAGAATGGGTTTTGCAGGGGAATGGAATGCTGAGAGGTATGATTGTGATGTCATCGTTTAGAATGGGTTTTGCAGGGGAATGGAATGCTGAGAGGTATGATTGTGATGTCATCGTTTAGAATGGGTTTTGCAGGGGAATGGAATTGAGAGGTATGATTGTGATGTCATCGTTTAGAATGGGTTTTGCAGGGGAATGGAATGCTGAGAGGTATGATTGTGATGTCATCGTTTAGAATGGGTTTTGCAGGGGAATGGAATGCTGAGAGGTATGATTGTGATGTCATCGTTTAGAATGGGTTTTGCAGGGGAATGGAATGCTGAGAGGTATGATTGTGATGTCATCGTTTAGAATGGGTTTTGCAGGGGAATGGAATGGTGAGAGGTATGATTGTGATGTCATCGTTTAGAATGGGTTTTGCAGGGGAATGGAATGCTGAGAGGTATGATTGTGATGTCATCGTTTAGAATGGGTTTTGCAGGGGAATGGAATGCTGAGAGGTATGATTGTGATGTCATCGTTTAGAATGGGTTTTGCAGGGGAATGGAATGCTGAGAGGTATGATTGTGATGTCATCGTTTAGAATGGGTTTTGCAGGGGAATGGAATGCTGAGAGGTATGATTGTGATGTCATCGTTTAGAATGGGTTTTGCAGGGGAATGGAATGCTGAGAGGTATGATTGTGATGTCATCGTTTAGAATGGGTTTTGCAGGGGAATGGAATGCTGAGAGGTATGATTGTGATGTCATCGTTTAGAATGGGTTTTGCAGGGGAATGGAATGCTGAGAGGTATGATTGTGATGTCATCGTTTAGAATGGGTTTTGCAGGGGAATGGAATGCTGAGAGGTATGATTGTGATGTCATCGTTTAGAATGGGTTTTGCAGGGGAATGGAATGCTGAGAGGTATGATTGTGATGTCATCGTTTAGAATGGGTTTTGCAGGGGAATGGAATGCTGAGAGGTATGATTGTGATGTCATCGTTTAGAATGGGTTTTGCAGGGGAATGGAATGCTGAGAGGTATGATTGTGATGTCATCGTTTAGAATGGGTTTTGCAGGGGAATGGAATGCTGAGAGGTATGATTGTGATGTCATCGTTTAGAATGGGTTTTGCAGGGGAATGGAATGCTGAGAGGTATGATTGTGATGTCATCGTTTAGAATGGGTTTTGCAGGGGAATGGAATGCTGAGAGGTATGATTGTGATGTCATCGTTTAGAATGGGTTTTGCAGGGGAATGGAATGCTGAGAGGTATGATTGTGATGTCATCGTTTAGAATGGGTTTTGCAGGGGAATGGAATGCTGAGAGGTATGATTGTGATGTCATCGTTTAGAATGGGTTTTGCAGGGGAATGGAATGGTGAGAGGTATGATTGTGATGTCATCGTTTAGAATGGGTTTTGCAGGGGAATGGAATGCTGAGAGGTATGATTGTGATGTCATCGTTTAGAATGGGTTTTGCAGGGGAATGGAATGCTGAGAGGTATGATTGTGATGTCATCGTTTAGAATGGGTTTTGCAGGGGAATGGAATGCTGAGAGGTATGATTGTGATGTCATCGTTTAGAATGGGTTTTGCAGGGGAATGGAATGCTGAGAGGTATGATTGTGATGTCATCGTTTAGAATGGGTTTTGCAGGGGAATGGAATGCTGAGAGGTATGATTGTGATGTCATCGTTTAGAATGGGTTTTGCAGGGGAATGGAATGCTGAGAGGTATGATTGTGATGTCATCGTTTAGAATGGGTTTTGCAGGGGAATGGAATGCTGAGAGGTATGATTGTGATGTCATCGTTTAGAATGGGTTTTGCAGGGGAATGGAATGCTGAGAGGTATGATTGTGATGTCATCGTTTAGAATGGGTTTTGCAGGGGAATGGAATGCTGAGAGGTATGATTGTGATGTCATCGTTTAGAATGGGTTTTGCAGGGGAATGGAATGCTGAGAGGTATGATTGTGATGTCATCGTTTAGAATGGGTTTTGCAGGGGAATGGAATGCTGAGAGGTATGATTGTGATGTCATCGTTTAGAATGGGTTTTGCAGGGGAATGGAATGCTGAGAGGTATGATTGTGATGTCATCGTTTAGAATGGGTTTTGCAGGGGAATGGAATGCTGAGAGGTATGATTGTGATGTCATCGTTTAGAATGGGTTTTGCAGGGGAATGGAATGCTGAGAGGTATGATTGTGATGTCATCGTTTAGAATGGGTTTTGCAGGGGAATGGAATGCTGAGAGGTATGATTGTGATGTCATCGTTTAGAATGGGTTTTGCAGGGGAATGGAATGCTGAGAGGTATGATTGTGATGTCATCGTTTAGAATGGGTTTTGCAGGGGAATGGAATGCTGAGAGGTATGATTGTGATGTCATCGTTTAGAATGGGTTTTGCAGGGGAATGGAATGCTGAGAGGTATGATTGTGATGTCATCGTTTAGAATGGGCTTTGCAGGGGAATGGAAATCCGAGAGGTGTGATTGTGATGTCATCGTTTAGAATGGGTTTTGCAGGGGAATGGAATGCTGAGAGGTATGATTGTGATGTCATCGTTTAGAATGGGTTTTGCAGGGGAATGGAATGCTGAGAGGTATGATTGTGATGGGTTTTGCAGGGGAATGGAATGCTGTTCAAATGATTGTTTTTGTTCAAAGCCGGTGATATCAGCCGTGCTGATATGGAGAATACAGCATGATAAAAACTGAAGGAGATGTCATGGATAGGGTTTCTGCGTGACGTGTCGTGGAATACAGCAGGGAAACGTGTGCTCCGATTAGCTGAAAGATCCTGAGCAGACGATATTGGTAAAATAAACAGAAACACAAGTACAGCCTGGTGTCCAGCGACGGGAAGTAATTCAAAATGTATAGGTATATACAGAATACACAGATACATGTATAGCAACGTATATACAGCTGTCATATATATAAGACACTCTACTCCGAGCGTCACAGTGTGCGTGTGTGTGATATATTATACAGCATGGAAACGTGTGCTCGCGATGTAGCTGAAAGATTCTGCGTGTGTGTGTGTGTGTGTGTATATATAATGAGTGAGATGAGCCTCGCAGTGTAGAAATCTCTTTCTCGCAGTCAGTGTATTCAGTGTGTGTGTGTGTGTGTATATAATGAGTGAGATGAGCCTCGCAGTGTAGAAATCTCTTTCTCGCAGTCAGTGTATTCAGTGTGTGTGTGTATGTGTGTATATATAATGAGTGAGATGAGCCTCACAGTGTAGAAATCTCTTTCTCGCAGTCAGTGTATTCAGTGTGTGTGTGTGTGTGTGTATATATAATGAGTGAGATGAGCCTCGCAGTGTAGAAATCTCTTTCTCGCAGTCAGTGTATTCAGTGTGTGTGTGTGTGTGTATATATAATGAGCCTGAGTTACTCGATGAGCCTCACAGTGTAGAAATCTCTTTCTCGCAGTCCAGTGTATTCAGTCGTGTCAGTCACATAATGAGTGAGCGTTCACTCACAGTGTAGCGTCCATCTCTTATTGTATTCAGTCAGTGATTCAGTGTGTGTGTGTGTGTATATAGTGAGATGAGCCTCGCAGTGTAGAAATCTCTTTCTCGCAGTCAGTGTATTCAGTGTGTGTGTGTGTGTGTATATATAATGAGTGAGATGAGCCTCGCAGTGTAGAAATCTCTTTCTCGCAGTCAGTGTATTCAGTGTGTGTGTGTGTGTGTATATATAATGAGTGAGATGAGCCTCGCAGTGTAGAAATCTCTTTCTCGCAGTCAGTGTATTCAGTGTGTGTGTGTGTGTGTATATATAATGAGTGAGATGAGCCTCGCAGTGTAGAAATCTCTTTCTCGCAGTCAGTGTATTCAGTGTGTGTGTGTGTGTGTATATATAATGAGTGAGATGAGCCTCGCAGTGTAGAAATCTCTTTCTCGCAGTCAGTGTATTCAGTGTGTGTGTGTGTGTGTATATATAATGAGTGAGATGAGCCTCGCAGTGTAGAAATCTCTTTCTCGCAGTCAGTGTATTCAGTGTGTGTGTGTGTGTGTATATATGAATGAGATGAGCCTCACAGTGTAGAAATCTCTTTCTCGCAGTCAGTGTATTCAGTGTGTGTGTGAAATCTCATATATATTACTCACTCTACTCGGAGTGTCACATCTTTAGAGTGTATAGCGTCATCACATAAGTCACACACAGCCACACAGTGTATATATTACTCACTCTTTCTCGCAGTCAGTCACATAAGTGTGTGTGTGTGTTTGTGTATATATAATGAGTGAGATGAGCCTCGCAGTGTAGAAATCTCTTTCTCGCAGTCAGTGTATTCAGTGTGTGTGTGTGTGTGTATATATAATGAGTGAGATGAGCCTCGCAGTGTAGAAATCTCTTTCTCGCAGTCAGTGTATTCAGTGTGTGTGTGTGTGTGTATATATAATGAGTGAGATGAGCCTCACAGTGTAGAAATCTCTTTCTCGCAGTCAGTGTATTCAGTGTGTGTGTGTGTGTGTATGTGTGTCAGTGTGTGTGTGTTTGTGTATATATAATGAGTGAGATGAGCCTCGCAGTGTAGAAATCTCTTTCTCGCAGTCAGTGTATTCAGTGTGTGTGTGTGTGTGTATATATAATGAGTGAGATGAGCCTCACAGTGTAGAAATCTCTTTCTCGCAGTCAGTGTATTCAGTGTGTGTGTGTGTGTGTATATATAATGAGTGAGATGAGCCTCACAGTGTAGAAATCTCTTTCTCGCAGTCAGTGTATTCAGTGTGTGTGTGTGTGTGTGTGTATATAATGAGTGAGATGAGCCTCACAGTGTAGAAATCTCTTTCTCGCAGTCAGTGTATTCAGTGTGTGTGTGTGTGTGTATATAATGAGTGAGATGAGCCTCGCAGTGTAGAAATCTCTTTCTCGCAGTCAGTGTATTCAGTGTGTGTGTGTGTGTGTATATATAATGAGTGAGATGAGCCTCGCAGTGTAGAAATCTCTTTCTCGCAGTCAGTGTATTCAGTGTGTGTGTGTGTGTATATATAATGAGTGAGATGAGCCTCGCAGTGTAGAAATCTCTTTCTCGCAGTCAGTGTATTCAGTGTGTGTGTGTGTGTGTATATATAATGAGTGAGATGAGCCTCGCAGTGTAGAAATCTCTTTCTCGCAGTCAGTGTATTCAGTGTGTGTGTGTGTGTGTGTATATATAATGATTGAGATGAGCCATCGCAGTGAGATGAGCCTCGCAGTGTAGAAATCTCTTTCTCGCAGTCAGTGTATTCAGTGTGTGTGTGTGTATATATAATGAGTGAGATGAGCCTCGCAGTGTAGAAATCTCTTTCTCGCAGTCAGTGTATTCAGTGTGTGTGTGTGTGTGTATATATAATGAGTGAGATGAGCCTCGCAGTGTAGAAATCTCTTTCTCGCAGTCAGTGTATTCAGTGTGTGTGTGTGTGTGTATATATAATGAGTGAGATGAGCCTCACAGTGTAGAAATCTCTTTCTCGCAGTCAGTGTATTCAGTGTGTGTGTGTGTGTATATATAATGAGTGAGATGAGCCTCGCAGTGTAGAAATCTCTTTCTCGCAGTCAGTGTATTCAGTGTGTGTGTGTTGTGTGTATATATAATGAGTGAGATGAGCCTCGCAGTGTAGAAATCTCTTTCTCGCAGTCAGTGTATTCAGTGTGTGTGTGTTTGTGTATATATAATGAGTGAGATGAGCCTCGCAGTGTAGAAATCTCTTTCTCGCAGTCAGTGTATTCAGTGTGTGTGTGTTTGTGTATATATAATGAGTGAGATGAGCCTCGCAGTGTAGAAATCTCTTTCTCGCAGTCAGTGTATTCAGTGTGTGTGTGTGTGTGTATATATAATGAGTGAGATGAGCCTCGCAGTGTAGAAATCTCTTTCTCGCAGTCAGTGTATTCACAGCATGGCTAGTTTTATGATAATGGTGCTCTATGTCGACACACTGTTTTACAGGCACACTGTTCTGCACAGTACCTCCATTACAAACCACACTACCTCCATTACAAACCACATCTCCTTGCGAGGATGTCCTGGATACACATCAGAAGACACGGAATGTTTCAGAAGGGGGATTTCAGAGAATTATGTTTCAGAAGGGTGATTTCAGAGTCGTGTTTCAGAAGGGCGATTTCAGAGTCGTGTTTCAGAAGGGCGATTTCTGAGTCGTGTTTCAGAAGGGCGATTTCAGAGTCGTGTTTCAGAAGGGCGATTTCTGAGTCGTGTTTCAGAAGGGCGATTTCCGAGTCGTGTTTCAGAAGGGTGGTTTCAGAGCAATATTTATCAGCAAGTTTAAAAAACCCTCAAGCAGGCTGTTGCCTTTCCTTATCTTGCTGCACCACTGTGACCATCAGAACACATTTTAAAAAAGAAACGAACGAATGAACGAACAAACAAACGATGTAGAAAATAAACATGGTTTTAGTTCAGGTGGGAATGCCCTGGTCCTGCAGGACTGCGACAGCCTGGTCTCAGTTCGGTAGCTGCAGGGGCGAGGGGGGGGGCTCACTTGCACCCTGATTGGAGGATATCCACGACCTGCTTCCCGACAGAACCCTTCCACGGCTTCACCAGGCTGTTCATGTTGACCAGGAGCTTGCTTGTCCTGAAATCCTCGTGTCCAGCGATCAGGTAATCCGTTCCTGTTAAAACATGGAGCCACATGTCAAGCATACCGTGTGTTAGAAACCTCATAGGTCATCTCAGCCAATCGGATTCCAGTATCGCTGCCCAATGGTAAGATTCCCGCTAAGCTTCGAATCTTCAAACTCCCGATGTTCTTTGGAGTTGATAATGTCTATAACACCACCCATGCTTTCTAGATAATACATTCCCATGAAGAGCAACAGCACTGAAGATAGGTTACCTGCAGGGTAAATATACTTCTAGATATACTTCTCAGCATGCTGCTCTATTGAGTGCTGAAGTACAAGAGTAAACCCCAAAGCCTCTTAAAAGAAACTGCCTTGAAAAATAGAACGAATGCAAATCGGGCTTAATTTTCTGAATTAGGTTAAGGAGGGCAATGGGTTTATAAAGTGTGTGTTAGCTAACACTTTAAAAGCCTTTCTCTTTTTCATTTGTAGAGTCAGATTATTTTACCCAAGTTTTCTCCATATTTTAGAATTGACAATTTTATGATCGCTCATAGCAGCATTCACCTCTTTACACCCAGGACAGCAGAAGTCGGCTTGTGAATCTGCACTCCCCTGACTCCCCCTGTCTTTACCAGGAGAGACAACTGGGTTCATGAGGTGAGATTGAGGTATCTTACCTGGGTTCATGACAGGGCAGGGGAGATGGAGGTATCTTACCTGGGTTCATGACAGGGCAGGGGAGATGGAGGTATCTTACCTGGGTTCATGACAGGGCAGGTGAGATGGAGGTATCTTACCTGGGTTCATGACTGGGCAGGGGAGATGGAGGTATCTTACCTGGGTTCATGACAGGGCAGGGGAGATGGAGGTATCTTACCTGGGTTCATGACAGGGCAGGGGAGATGGAGGTATCTTACCTGGGTTCATGACAGGGCAGGGGCGATGGAGGTATCTTACCTGGGTTCATGACAGGGCAGGTGCAGCCTCTGTTGGTCCAGGACTCTGGGTAGATGCTCCTGTTTCCCGGTGATATTTTCACCTTGCCTGCCCTCATGACCTTCTTCACCTTGACGATGGCCTCTGCGTGCGTGCCCTTGTCGTGGGCGGACAGAATCTTTGCCTTGATCACTTTCCAGAGAAAGAACACGTTGACACAACGTAACATACACTAATTCATCCAGAGCAGCAAGAGCAGCTAAACCACTGACTTTTAACACAGGTAAAGAGATGCTTCTGGAAATGCACCTTTAGACACACACACAGACCGGGACACGCACACACTTACCGTAAGCATATTTCATCTTGCAAAAATCCGGGATGCCTCCAAGCATTTTCTCTTTGCATATGCACTTCTCTAGCGTGCCAAAACCAGAAAGCAGAGAGTGAGCGGGGCGGGGAGAGAGGGGGGTAGACAGAAATATTTGGTTAGGTTTGCATTAAACCAGACGCACGCATGCACAGTATGTCACAGGTATGCAGCCGTGCCCTGGGGAGAGCGGTGGAATTCCTCTGCTCAGGGATTGACTTCAGGAGCAGCTTCATAGGACAGAATCGCGTTTGCTTTTCACTTCGTTTCAGATTGTTTTTGTGTTTTCTGGTCATATATTGTTTAGGTTTCAAGCTTCAGTCCATCCGTAACTCCCACTGAAATGGCATTGTGCTTTAAAAGATGAGCGTGCCAATACAACGAAGCATGTCAAAAAGAGCACCTACACAGTAACCACTCCACTGACTGTCAGTGTGGCAGATTTCCCCTGAATCACCTGTCTGTGAGGACCGTCGGCTGATTGGACCCTGTTGAAATGGCTTTAAAAATCAGTCTGATTTGTTTCCATTAGAAGCAGACCAAGATCAAACTGGTCAGAACTCTGTCAGCTCTAGTTAGGCTTCGCTGTCATGCATTGTGATTTGCATTAACTTTGACAGAACTGATGCAAAACCCTTCTAAAAGTTTACCACAATATATTTGCATCACCATTTTTCATTTAACCTTGGTTTTCTCATGCTGTTGGACTGTATTGACTGCTTTTCCATGGGTTCCCGAGGCTTGTCTTGTTATGTTTTGCCATTGCTTCCAATGGTTTCCCATGCTTGCCTGTGCTTTACTACATTTTGCTATGCTTTTGCCACTGTTTACCGCAGTGATTTTTACAAGGGAAGGGCCATATACAAAAACATGGAGTGTAATAGACAGGGTGCATTATTCCTTGTCTCGTTCACCTACCAGGGTGCCTCAGGGCTGAAAAACCCTGCTCATCCTCCCAGGTCCACTCCCCTTCACTCTCATTGGTCGGAACGTGAGTGAGGTCAGGAATGCGCCCTCCAATAGGAACACTGAAAAACGGCTCGTGGTCAAAACTGCAACAAGGGCGAAACAAACAAACACATAAATAAATGCATGAGCCTTCCTGTCTATCTGCCTCTAGAATGCAGTCTGCTTTTGCACTGCACAGCTAGCGTACAGCACAGTGCTGTTTTCCTGTCCTAATCTATCTGCCTCTGGAATGCAGTCTGCTTTTGCACTGCACAGCTAGCATACAGCACAGTGCTGTTTTCCTGTCCTAATCTATCTGCCTCTGGAATGCAGTCTGCTTTTGCACTGCACGGCTATCATACAGCACAGTGCTGTTTTCCTGTCCTAATCTATCTGCCTCTGGAATGCAGTCTGCTTTTGCACTGCACGGCTAGCATACAGCACAGTGCTGTTTTCCTGTCCTAATCTATCTGCCTCTGGAATGCAGTCTGCTTTTGCACTGCACGGCTAGCATACAGCACAGTGCTGTTTTCCTGTCCTAATCTATCTGCCTCTGGAATGCAGTCTGCTTTTGCACTGCACGGCTGCAGCATACAGCACAGTGCTGTTTTCCTGTCCTAATCTATCTGCCTCTAGAATGCAGTCTGCTTTTGCACTGCACGGCTAGCATACAGCACAGTGCTGTTTTCCTGTCCTAATCTATCTGCCTCTAGAATGCAGTCTGCTTTTGCACTGCACGGCTAATACAGCACAGTGCTGTTTTCCTGTCCTAATCTATCTGCCTCTGGAATGCAGTCTGCTTTTGCACTGCACGGCTAGCATACAGCACAGTGCTGTTTTCCTGTCCTAATCTATCTGCCTCTGGAATGCAGTCTGCTTTTGCACTGCACGGCTAGCATACAGCACAGTGCTGTTTTCCTGTCCTAATCTATCTGCCTCTGGAATGCAGTCTGCTTTTGCACTGCACAGCTAGCGTACAGCACAGTGCTGTTTTCCTGTCCTAATCTATCTGCCTCTGGAATGCAGTCTGCTTTTGCACTGCACGGCTAGC
Source organism: Polyodon spathula (assembly GCF_017654505.1). Lineage (NCBI taxonomy): Eukaryota > Metazoa > Chordata > Actinopteri > Acipenseriformes > Polyodontidae > Polyodon > Polyodon spathula. Next base: position 38,305,251 of record NC_054549.1, on the reverse strand, counting down.
ATACAGCACAGTGCTGTTTTCCTGTCCTAATCTATCTGCCTCTGGAATGCAGTCTGCTTTTGCACTGCACGGCTAGCATACAGCACAGTGCTGTTTTCCTGTCCTAATCTATCTGCCTCTGGAATGCAGTCTGCTTTTGCACTGCACGGCTAGCATACAGCACAGTGCTGTTTTCCTGTCCTAATCTATCTGCCTCTAGAATGCAGTCTGCTTTTGCACTGCACGGCTAGCATACAGCACAGTGCTGTTTTCCTGTCCTAATCTATCTGCCTCTGGAATGCAGTCTGCTTTTGCACTGCACGGCTAGCATACAGCACAGTGCTGTTTTCCTGTCCTAATCTATCTGCCTCTGGAATGCAGTCTGCTTTTGCACTGCACGGCTAGCATACAGCACAGTGCTGTTTTCCTGTCCTAATCTATCTGCCTCTAGAATGCAGTCTGCTTTTGCACTGCATGGCTAGCATACAGCACAGTGCTGTTTTCCTGTCCTAATCTATCTGCCTCTGGAATGCAGTCTGCTTTTGCACTGCACGGCTATCATACAGCACAGTGCTGTTTTCCTGTCCTAATCTATCTGCCTCTGGAATGCAGTCTGCTTTTGCACTGCACAGCTAGCGTACAGCACAGTGCTGTTTTCCTGTGTGCTCCCCCACCTGTCCAGACACTCCCCAGTCTTGGTGTCACAGTCCCGGGCACAGTCACACGGCCGACAGCCACTCTCCCCAAACCCCCAGTATCCCATCATGCAGCGGGCGCAGTTGGGACCCGCCACGCCCGGCTTGCAGTAGCAGTAGCCGCTCCGGGGGTGGCACTTCCAGAGCCTGGAGAGGGAGCCGTTGGTGGAGCCCACAGGGTGGCAGGAGCAGGCTGGGAATCAAAAACCAAAACCCATTGAGAAACAGCAGCAGGGGGCTATGGGGATGGCTCCTACTGCATAGCACTTTCAGCTATTCCAGGTTTTACTAAAAGCTTCATTAGCCCCAGTGTGTTTAGGTAACAAGCTCAGGTGTGTCCTATTAAACTCGTAGTAAAACCAGGAATGGATCAAACTGCTATGCAACAGGAGTCTTATTTCCATCCCTGTGCTATCGGAATACCAGTGCAATGGTATTAAGCTGATATGAATAATTTGTCTAGAATGTTTTTGTGTTAATAAACTGCAGAAATGCAAGCTAAAGCATAGTAAAAAAAAAGCATGTACAAATTCACAAGAATGACCTGGAAGTGATGGGTGACTGTAAATTGATGGCACTCACGTTTGCAGGCGTCGGGGGAGGACATGGGCTTGGCCTGGTCCCTGTAGAAGCCAGCCTGGCATCGCTGGCACCGGCGCCCCTTGGTGTTGTGCTGACAGCCATCGCAGACCCCGCCGCTGCGCTTCCCCGAGGCCAGCCACACACCGCTGTCGAAGTGGCAACTGTCAGCGTGGCCGTGGCACTGGCACTCTGCACCAGGGGAGAGGAGAGGAACGATAAACCACATCCATCCGTAGCTGCTAAACACACGACAGTGCTCACAAACACCAATAGAAATGGACATTCAATTTCCAAAGGTTTCAACTAGAAGAAATGTTGAAATGTTTGTCACTGAAATTCAGTTTCTTTTAGTAGTAGTGCACACTGGATTAAAGACTGTGGAGTTGCTTAATGAGACAGCTCTCCGGAGAGGGGGCCAGGGTCTTGTGTAGATTGAGAGTGTGAGTCGACACGGTGAGGAAGAATCTTCTCTTTCTCTTTGGTCAGATAAAGGGGCCGATTGATTGACTGATGGATTCAGTGATTGACTGGCTAATGGATTCAGTGATTGACTGGCTGATGGATTCAGTGATTGATTGATGGATTCAGTGATTGATTGGCTGATGGATTCAGTGATTGATTGATGGATTCAGTGATTGATTGGCTGATGGATTGATTGACAGACAGACAGAGCACTCACTTTTGCACTCGTTTGGCGCCCCTGTTTTCCCATCGCCTGGTCTCCATGGGAGGTCATTGTAAAGAGGTGCACACGTCTCACAGTGCTCCCCTGCGGTGTGGTGCTGGCAGAGGCAGCTCCCGTGAACCTGGGGAACACACAGCAAACCAGGACATGCATGACAAAGCAGTGCTGTACAGCAGCAGTGCGCTTTGCAGGGCTGTGGGGATAAGGGTGACTCTACCATGACTGCTAAGCTAAAAAGCCAGCAGTTACAGTATATTGCAATGTACAGAACACTTATTCCTTTTGTCCAGTACAGTCATTTGTAAAACAGGTTACATGGTGCGTTGTCCTTGTTTTTTCCTCCATGCCCCTCTAGTGTGCGCGTGCAGACGGGGGAGGCTGCGTGTTCCCAAACCCCCCAAAGCACTCCAGCTGACTGGCTTCAGTGTCCCGAAGGAGGACTGCAGTGTGAGGAACCAGAAGTGTCTTTTGATTTCTTTCTAGAGATGTAATCAGATCAGGCAGTCGTGGGACAGGCTAATGGACTCTGCTGAAGCAGCTGGGACTCCAGGAGTCTAAAGTGCCCCCCCCCCCATCAGCTCAATGCATGTGTGTCCCGAGCCCAGCCTGTCCAGAGCTCCTGCATGTTTAATGAGGGCTCCTGCTCCAGCTGGGGGTCCAGCAGGTCAGGTCAAGGGGCTGGCTGAAGGTCAGGCAGGAGGTTACGGCTCGAGATTTGATTTGAACTCAGCTAGCAGCCTGGCCAGCAGCCAGTAATGTCTCAGAAGATGCATTATTTCATCAAACACACGAGGATACAGTGAGAGGTCCATGCTGGTCTGCAGCAATGCAAAAATACACTTCAATGTTAATCAACAGCAGGGAGGACTTGCATGAAGCGTCCCATATAAAAAAAGAAACCAACTAAAAAACGAGAGAACGCTGAACCTTACAAAAGAGCGCCTCAGTAAAAATGTGGTAGTGTAATAAAGCATAGACAGGCACTGTAAGGTTAAGCAGGGTAAACCATACATGGGAAAAACAGAAATACAGTGGCAAAGTAAACTTTATTCAAGGGACGTTAAACCCCACGACAGCTTGCTCTGGGTTCAGATTATCAGCATCCCCCGAATATGCGTCTGCACAGAACTACAAACATGAATGGATGGAACAGCCCTGGAGCTACAAGCTGCTCCTGATTGCAATCACATCCAAACACACTGAACAGCAGGACCGGCTTCCTCACAGAGCTCAGCTCAGGGTGGTCTTGCATTTTAAATAATTCTCACAATCAAATGAAACAGTGCACTTATTGTTTTTGTTAACTGCAGGAAAGGAATTAGACTTCAGGAAACCACGATTCCCTTTGAATTAACTCTGGCTTGTGACTCTTTATTTCTCGCTTTCTTTAATGTTGCAGAATCTTCTTAACTGGCTTAGCTGGGATTTGACTGGGACTGTTTCAGCTCAGGGTGAGAGCGGAGGACCCGCCTCTCCCTCTGCTCTGACAAGCTGTTTTCCTTTCATAGTAATGAACAGCGAACCGTTTCAAAGGCAGAGTAACAAAAACCAAACACAAACATAACAGAAGCCGTACTGAACAACGATTACCAGAGATTTGCACGCACACCGTATATAAAAGACGAGACCATGCGTACCATGCTGCCCTCCCTCCTGGTCCCTGGCGCAGGCTGGCAGTCCTCGGCGTGCCCGTTGCAGAAGCAGCTCCCGCGGGCGATGAGGTCGTACACAGCGTAGTGAGCGGAGTGCTGTGGCTTGTGCAGCGGCTCGGCGGGGCTTCCCCGGCACGGGCACTCCTGCCTCTTCAGAAGCCGCAGCCGCAGGGTGGTCAGCTTGAGCAGGTCCTGGGCCTCCGCGCTGTAGGGGTCCTCAACCCCGTTCCCAGGAGTCAGGGCTCGGAATATCACCTGCACAGACAGCAGGGAGGGATTAGGGAAACACAGCAGAAACACAGACCATGAGAAGCTCACCGCGGTGTTATCACCTGCACGGAGAGCAGGGAGGGATTAGGGAAACACAGCAGAAACACAGACCATGAGAAGCTCACCGCGGTGTTATCACCTGCACGGAGAGCAGGGAGGGATTAGGGAAACACAGCAGAAACACAGACCATGAGAAGCTCACCGCGGTGTTATCACCTGCACGGAGAGCAGGGAGGGATTAGGGAAACACAGCAGAAACACAGACCATGAGAAGCTCACCGCGGTGTTATCACCTATTAGGGAAACACAGCAGAAACACAGACCATGAGAAGCTCACCGCGGTGTTATCACCTGCACGGAGAGCAGGGAGGGATTAGGGAAACACAGCAGAAACACAGACCATGAGAAGCTCACCGCGGTGTTATCACCTGCACGGAGAGCAGGGAGGGATTAGGGAAACACAGCAGAAACACAGACCATGAGAAGCTCACCGCGGTGTTATCACCTGCACGGAGAGCAGGGAGGGATTAGGGAAACACAGCAGAAACCCAGGAGAGCCCTGAGAAGATCACCACAGTGTTATCTATGTTCCAAGAGTTTACTGTTTATTGTAGTGTACTGTGATAGAAGCACAGCAACATTTTGTAAAGCATGGTGAAAGTTTGTTTTTTTAACATGCAGTTTTCTAATTTTTTTGTTAAACTGTGCTGTTACCAGAGCTTTCCCTGGTTTGCTGTGCCTCTGTGGGCTTTACAGTGCTTACCTATGCTTTTCCATGGTGTATTACACTCTGCTATGGTTTTACTATTGGGGTTCATTAAAGGGAAAAAAGAAAAATTAAAAAAGTGTACAGAAATGAGTGCCCTGGACACTGCAGGCTTAAACCCACATGTGCCTCATGTGATTCTTTACTATTGATCAGCTGGCTTTTCATTATCCTCCTTGCCTGCCGAGCTGTCATTGGCTTTTAAAAATAATAGCATTTGTCTTGTTTAAGCAAACAAACCCAGCAGAACTGTTCCACCTCTTTTACATGTTACTTTGAGCTGCAGACTGCATTAATAAATGCTTCCTGTCTATTTATCCTCTCGGGAGCGACACACATTGCTTTCTCTCCCCTTCGTCTGTGACGGAACACCTGCAGTTCCTGGCACGGGGCCAGCCCGCCATGCCAAACCTTCCCTGGCCCTCCAGGTGAATGGATTGCTTGTGAATTTAAAGAGGGCCATTGCAAATCAGGATTTAAAACAACAGTTTGCATTGTGTTCGTCCAGCTAATGGGCAGGCAAGGCGTTCTTCAGACCCCCTGCACCAAACGAGAGTGTGAAGATGCACTGGGAACCTCGTGTTACAGAAGACTGAGCCATGGAACCCCCGCACTGTGCCCCTGCTCCAATCCCAGCTGATCCACTCCACTTTCCTTCTCTGTCCCTTTCTGTCAATTGCTGATTGCACTTGCTGTCTGCAGCGAGCATTTTGCACGTACAGTAAATACAATAACTAAGCTTCTCTTCTCATTGAAAAACATGTGTCTTTCACCCAGCAAGCCTGTGCTGGTTTAATTGCATTGTGTGTGCTGTTACTGTCGCTTGCAACCCTTACTTTTGCAATAGGATGCGTTGTTGATATACAATTTGTCTGCTCCCTGGGGTCAAGATAAGTGTTATGTGAGGAAAGTGCAGCTCTTGTGTTTTTTTTTATTTTGGTTTTGTGATATATATATATAAAACAGTCCCTAAATCCTGGACTGAATGCAGCAGCGCTCGTGTGAATCTCAAGCTGTGACAGGTGTTGGCACTACAGTATATTGAACACCATGAAAACAATAAGAAGCCCCTACCTCTCCCTTGGTGCAGGGCAGGGCATGCGAGTAGCGGGAGGTGCACAGAGACCCCGCGTGGCTGGTGTCGTCGGGGATGCCGAACGTCTCACTGCAGTTCACAGCGAAGTGCTTATAGGGTCTCCAGGACCGGCCGTAGTCCTGAGACCTCTCGAGGGTCATGGCTGCGGGCCGCGGGGAGCGGAACAGCACGATCACGTGGGTCAGGTAGAACTCCGTCTCCAAGTCCAGGCGAAGCTCCTCCCGGTTGACGCCCGTCGCCGACTGCCACCACGTCCCCGGGTTCAAAAAGAAGTTGTCGGTCATGTCTGCCGCGTGGTGGGCATGCCCGGGGTGCTGGGCGTTGCACTTGCCGCATTTGGGCCGCTGGCAGGAGGAGAGTTCCGGGTCCGGGTACGAGCAGTAAAGCTCTGTGCCGTTCTGCCCACAGCTGCTCAGGGTGGACACCGTCCTGCCGGTCGCTAGGTTACCGACAGAGGGGTTGCAGGAGCGTCCATCGCAACGAGACACCAGCAGTGTCCTGAGATCTGAGGAAACAAACACTGAGTCACAGGAGCTGCTCTGACAAAGCCCTGCAGCAGCAGCTTCTGTCAGTACTGCTTATTATACACAGGGTGTGAAGCCCTCTCTCTGCTGCTGTGGGGAGACAACACGTTCCAAACTGAAGGATGTCATCATCTAACCTGGAACTACATCTGGTACACCAGAGTGAGCCCATTAACCAGCCCCCCTGCAACACTGACTCATTCTGAAGTGGTGTTTCTTACATTCACTAGAGCTGGCCCTGACATGCCTGCTCTTGGTTCCTTCCCTGTTTTTAAATTGTTTAACCCAATGAAACCTCCATCCAAACCCTGTAGTAGTAAAGTGTATAACTGAACCTGCTAGACTGGACTGGAATGACCCTCCCGGACTGGGACTGGACACCCCTTCACTGGAGTGGAATGACCCTCCCGGACTGGGACTGGACACCCCTTCACTGGAGTGGAATGACCCTCCCGGACTGGGACTGGACACCCCTTCACTGGAGTGGAATGACCCTCCCGGACTGGGACTGGACACCCCTTCACTGGAGTGGAATGACCCTCCCGGACTGGGACTGGACACCCCTTCACTGGAGTGGAATGACCCTCCCGGACTGGGACTGGACACCCCTTCACTGGAGTGGAATGACACTCCCGGACTGGGACTGGACACCCCTTCACTGGAGTGGAATGACACTCCCGGACTGGGACTGGACACCCCTTCACTGGAGTGGAATGACCCTCCCGGACTGGGACTGGACACCCCTTCACCGGAGTGGAATGACCCTCCCGGACTGGGACTGGACACCCCTTCACCGGAGTGGAATGACCCTCCCGGACTGGGACTGGACACCCCTTCACCGGAGTGGAATGACCCTCCCGGACTGGGACTGGACACCCCTTCACTGGAGTGGAATGACCCTCCCGGACTGGGACTGGACACCCCTTCACTGGAGTGGAATGACACTCCCGGACTGGGACTGGACACCCCTTCACTGGAGTGGAATGACCCTCCCGGACTGGGACTGGACACCCCTTCACTGGAGTGGAATGACACTCCCGGACTGGGACTGGACACCCCTTCACTGGAGTGGAATGACCCTCCCGGACTGGGACTGGACACCCCTTCACTGGAGTGGAATGACACTCCCGGACTGGGACTGGACACCCCTTCACTGGAGTGGAATGACACTCCCGGACTGGGACTGGACACCCCTTCACTGGAGTGGAATGACCGTCCCGGACTGGGACTGGACACCCCTTTACTGGAGTGAAATAACACTCCCGGACTGGGACTGGACACCCCTTCACTGGAGTGGAATGACACTCCCGGACTGGGACTGGACACCCCTTCACTGGAGTGGAATGACACTCCCGGACTGGGACTGGACACCCCTTCCCTGGAGTGTCGCAGGGGTGTTCAGGTTAATGGTTACACAGTGTAGTGTATCTGGTGTACTTTAGATTAGACTTGAATCTGAGAGCCTGATTGAGGCCACAGAAGTGCTTTCAACTTCTTTAATGAGTTTCCCCAGGACTGTGTCCCTGCTCCAGAATCCTACACACCGTGGATAACCCCCGACGTCATTGTGTGAATAAAAGCCACCTTACTCTGTCAGTACAATAGGGCCCATTGTCACTGTGCGTGTATTTCAAAATGACCTGAAGTGGTGCATCTCACTCGGCTCAGGCGGATGCAGCATCACCCTACAATAATACAGCAGTATAAAGATCTGCTACTGTTTACACCAGGGGTCTCCAATCCTGGTCCTGGGGGGCTGCTGTCCCTCCTGATTTTTGTTCCAACTGTAACTTATTAAATTGGACTAATGAAGTGCTTATTAGAACCTTAATTGGTCCAATTAATTCATTTAGTGTACAGTTAGAACAAAAACCAGGGCTGCAGCCCACCATTCAAACAGCCCCGTGCATCTTTACTCTGCAGCGTTGAACTGTGGTCACCCCAGCGGCTCGTCCAAGGTGTGTTCATTCTGCTCTGTGGAACCAGCAGCAAGCCGCTCTGCACATGCGATCCTTTCCGATCTGTCGTTACCCGCACCGCCACTCATCATGAACGGTACATGGCAGCCCAGCGATGAAAATAACATTCCCACTGCAAAGCAGTCTGATCCACTCCTGGTTTCACCGATGAGTTTACACACCTGAGCTTGTTACCTGTGCACTGGGACTGTATTGAAACGTCACTGCGCTAGGAGTCTTATTTACACTCTGACATGCGGTAGGTTTGATTGAAAGCTGGGCATATTTCAAACGTCCCGACAGGCTGTATTCTTTTGTTGTGGTGGGAACACTAATGCGCGACTGTCACTCATTTCATTTATACGGCATTTGTAAGATGAGGAATCATTCATATTGACTGGTGACTCCGTGCTTTTACAAGTAATTCAGACAAAATGCTATAACCATCGCATCTGTGACGTTTCAAACTAAACGACAGCGGTCGATTAAACCCAGATCTAACGCAGGGTTACGGCGTGCTGCTTAAGCTGCGCCGCTCCATATAAACACACTGAAGCCACGCAGGCAGAATACTGACTATCTCAGTAATGTATACGAGCGGCAGCAGCAGCCCGCATTCACCGAGGACCGGGCACATTTCATGTTAGATTATTTCGTTCCCGTATACGTCAGAAATGAAGAATACCAATACAATTTCATACAATAGTTTAGAGCGCATATAAGTAATGGAATACCAGGTGCGTCGTGACATACTCAGTATTCCATCAGCCGTTCTGGAAAACCCCATTCCCTTACCTGGTACACCTTGCACGCAGACAAAATACTCCAGCAGCACGAGCAGGGGGATTCCTGTGGGATGCATGTCAAATTAAATGCCTCTACCAATACTCATGAAAAATAAACCAACAAGCAAACTAAATAAACCAGTAAACACCACGGTGATACGGAGGGATCTGGATGGGGGGGGGGGGTGTCTGCTTTGTTTCAGTCCAGTTCAGGGTGTCTTCGCTTACCCACTGACACATCAACTGAGACTGCGAGGGGTACAATAACACAGCCTCAAAATCGCATTGTCATTCGCTCATCCATAGAGATACATGATGCACCGGACCCAGTGATCCCGAATCTACCCTAAAATGTTCCGACCCAGTGAACTGTGGGAGCTCCAAGTCCCCTCCCGTGCCGGTTAATTATATCATAGCTCTGTTCGGTTGAAGCAGTCGTGTATCTGCATGCAGTAGAGACGCTGTGGTATGTTTGGATTTCTGTCGTGTATTACACCATCCTGTCGCGTCTCATTCAGGTACAGCGCTCACATCCAAATACGCACAGCTGAGGTCCTTTCGATTAATCAGCGTTATTCACAGACTCTTCATCTAAGCGGCTCTTGGTTGCGCTGTGCACGCTCAGTGTCAGTTCTTCCTGGTATTTTAGTTATTATGTATTTATTTTTGTATCCCAGTACATAATATCATGTGATGGCAGTTACAGAAAACCCGTTCTGCTTTTTTAAAAGGCACCTGACTGATCCGCTGTTGTTTCCTTCTGCATTCCGAGAAGTGCTCCCATAAAATGAAATACAAACATAACTGGGGAAATATATAAATATATACAATAACATGGACACACAGTTCAGGAGTGGTTCGTTGCGGGTGACAGCAGGCGAGTTTAAATGCACTGAACGAAACGCTTGCTGCTGTTAACTGCGCGGCGCTGCTCTCTGTCGATGAAGCCGTCGCTCCGCTGCTCTCTGTCCCGTTGCGTCTCGCTGGCTCCCCGCTGCTGTGGCGTGCTGTTCTTCCAGCTGTCACTGTTTCAAAGCGCTGTTATCAAGCGGGTCTGCTGCCTCTTGAAATGAAATGCTCGACACGTGGACCACAGCTCCGCCCCCTACACTGATGGTATTGAAGCCGACAGGCCCCGCAGCGCCGCCTAGGAGAAACCTTACCTCATTGCATTCCAGTCTATTCACTAAGTGTATGATTGGTGTGCAGAATTATATAGAATTCTTGAGTTCATCACTGATATCTTTTCTTAACAGCCTCCCTCTGCTCTGTGCTAGTGGAGCAGAGCACAGAATGAGAAAGGGAGGCTCTTATACTCTCTGAACAACTTCCCTCTGTGCTGGTGGAGCAGAGAAAGAGAATTAGGGGGTTCTTATGCTCTCTGAACAACCTCCCTCTGTGCTGGTGGAGCAGAGAAAGAGAAGGGGAGGCTCTTATACTCTCTGAACAACCCCCTGTGCTATTGGGGGCTAGACTGAGACCAGCCTCTGTGAGCTGAGCTGGAATTGAACCCTGGTCTCCAGGAGGCATGAGAAGCTAGTGCAGTAGCCCACTGCTACGCTTAAGAAAAACGGTTCAAACAGTGCCTAATCCTGTCCAAGCGCTCAAAGAGAGCTGTGGTATGAGCCGCTGTCACAGGGAGTTCATGAGCAAGGTGAGTCTGCGTTGTGCAGCTCTGGAAATCTCGTTGGTTTCTGTATGATAGTGGCTGCTGTTGTGGAAATCCTGGTGCTAAGTGACCTGCTATCATGACCAGCAATCAGCTCAAGCAACTTGTCAGCATTCGCTCGAGAGAGTCACTTAGCTGCTAGACCCAACTTTAAAGAATTTAACCTGCATGCAAAAGTCAGGACTGCAAACCACACTAGCCACTAAAGTATTTCCTGCACCCTGAGGAAGGCAATGCTAAAGAGAAATGTGTGTTTTTTTAACCACTAAAGTATTTCTTGTTGTGAGTTGTGCGGTTTCCTAGCATTTATTGTCATATTGTTTTTAACCACAACATCCCACAGTTGACTTTTGGGATGCAGCGCAATTCTGGTCTGTTAAAATTGCAAATATGGGAAGCAGAAATACACTTTTCCAAGGGTCGGTCCAGGCAGCTCTTGTGTTTTCTTAACCTGGGTAACATACAAAAACAAACAGGGTCAGTGAGTCAGTTAAAAATGATTGTTTTGCAACACAGAAACCTTAATGGATAACCTGGATATCCTGCTGATGCAACTTAGTCTAATAAACTCCCTCCCCCCCTCTTCCCTTATAAAAGCATTGCACTGTGGAATAAAGAACAGGCAAGGCATGGTAAAGCACACTGCAGGGGATCATTGTAAAGCACAGGCAAGGCATGGTAAAGCACACTGCAGGGGATCATTGTAAAGCACAGAAAGGCATGGTAAAGCACACTGCAGGGGATCATTGTAAAGCACAGGCAAGGCATGGTAAAGCACACTGTAGGGGATCATTGTAAAGCACAGAAAGGCATGGTAAAGCACACTGCAGGGGATCATTGTAAAGCACAGGCAAGGCATGGTAAAGCACACTGCAGGGGATCATTGTAAAGAACAGGCAAGGCATGGTAAAGCACACTGTAGGGGATCATTGTAAAGTACAGAAAGGCATGGTAAAGCACACTGCAGGGGATCATTGTAAAGAACAGGCAAGGCATGGTAAAGCACACTGTAGGGGATCATTGTAAAGTAAAACAGGCAAGGCATGGTAAAGCACACTGCAGGGGATCATTGTAAAGCACAGGCAAGGCATGGTAAAGCACACTGCAGGGGATCATTGTAAAGAACAGGCAAGGCATGGTAAAGCACACTGCAGGGGATCATTGTAAAGCACAGGCAAGGCATGGTAAAGCACACTGCAGGGGATCATTGTAAAGTACAGAAAGGCATGGTAAAGCACACTGCAGGGGATCATTGTAAAGCACAGGCAAGGCATGGTAAAGCACACTGCAGGGGATCATTGTAAAGCACAGGCAAGGCATGGTAAAGCACACTGTAGGGGATCATTGTAAAGTACAGAAAGGCATGGTAAAGCACACTGCAGGGGATCATTGTAAAGCACAGGCAAGGCATGGTAAAGCACACTGCAGGGGATCATTGTAAAGCACAGAGAGGTGTGGTAAAGCACAGAGAAACATTGTAAAGCACAGAGAGGTGTGGTAAAGCATATTAAAAAATGAGAAACTAACCCTTATTAAAGATCCCCGGAGTGAAAGCACAGCGCGGTGTAATACAGCACAGTGTGATAAAACTAAGAGAAACATTTGATATAGTTCTTGTTTTGTAATTGCTTTTTTAATTGTTGATAAAGACAGATGGAAGATCAACACTGAAAGCCCTGGACCTGGTACAATTTCATGAGGCTCAGTGTTCTGCTGCTCTGTTTATCAATGATTACAGAACCGCTGTGCCTTTGCACACCCTGAAGTAATTATTAATTTCTGGGGGGGCGACGATGCCCTATCAGTGGAGGGGTGGAGAGGCTTACACACACTGAGCTTCTGGGCAGGTAAAGTCAGGAGTCTCACTGCTACACTGAGGAACACTGTGCCGTGTCTGTGATATCAGACTGTCGCTGCTACACTGAGGAACACTGTGCCGTGTCTGTGATATCAGACTGTCGCTGCTACACTGAGGAACACTGTGCCGTGTCTGTGATATCAGACTGTCGCTGCTACACTGAGGAACACTGTGCCGTGTCTGTGATATCAGAGAAAGCAGAGAAAGATGTCCAGTTTAAAGGAGGTCTGCAGAGGCTTGCCTTTGAACCCTCTACCCCCAAACCAAGGAAGAAGCAGCCGGGTACCCCACGCTCCGGTCAGGGTCCCCAACCTGACACCCCAAGAGGAAAAGGTAACTCTTCTATTGGTCCAGTTCACTGTATCATTACAGCCGGCGTTCATCTCCGGCACCGAATCGTTATTCATTCATCATGTACTTTTATTTATTCATGTTTTAATTTTCAGTACAAAATCCACAGCAGTGATTCAGTATCAGTGGAATTTCTAATGAAACGAGTGGCAAACTTTTCTCAGGTTAGATTGAAATAATAACATAGATATGAAACTTGTCCGCTGTACAAAGTATGGACATTGTTTTTTTAATTGAAGAGAAAATAATAATAATAATAATAATAATAATAATAATAATAATAATAATAATAATAATAATAATAATAATTCTAGCTGTTTTGCAACAAGTTTCTTTGCATAAACAAAGTTGGGGAAATGTGTTTTGATCCAGTTAAAGATGAACAGTCCAAACAGTTTGCCCCATTCTCTTAAACCATGTGGTTAATCATTGCTGCAGTGAGAGATGTGTGTGTGTGTGTGTGTGTGTGTGTGTGTGTGTGCGCGTGTGCCTGTGTCTCAGTGTGTGCGTGCACGTGTCAGTCTTGTTTGTGTGTGTGTGCGTGCATGTGTCTCAGTGTGTGTCTCTCTGTAACACTGGTGTTGAAACAGGGCTCTTTACACAGACCACGAGACAGGGCCCTGTTCACTGACCTGTACCCACCACTTTCAGGATTTTTTTTTTTTTTTGAAGGACTGTTTGAGAGTTTAAAACATTCTCTAGGTAGTAAACGGTGCTTTGAAAAATGGGGAAGCATTGTAAAGCACAGAGAGGTCTGGTAAAGCCTAGGGAAGCATTGTAAAGCACAGAGAGGTCTGGTAAAGCACAGGGAAGCATTGTAAAGCACAGAGAGGTCTGGTAAAGCATAGGAAGCATTGTAAAGCACAGAGAGGTCTGGTAAAGCATAGGGAAGCATTGTAAAGCACAGAGAGGTCTGGTAAAGCATAGGGAAGCATTGTAAAGCACAGAGAGGTCTGGGAAAGCATAGGGAAGCATTGTAAAGCACAGAGAGGTGTGGTAAAGCATAGGGAAGCATTGTAAAGCACAGAGAGGTCTGGTAAAGCATAGGGAAGCATTGTAAAGCACAGAGAGGTCTGGTAAAGCACAGGGAAGCATTGTAAAGCACAGAGAGGTCTGGTAAAGCATAGGGAAGCATTGTAAAGCACAGAGAGGTCTGGTAAAGCATAGGGAAGCATTGTAAAGCACAGAGAGGTCTGGTAAAGCATAGGGAAGCATTGTAAAGCACAGAGAGGTCTGGTAAAGCATAGGTAAGCATTGTAAAGCACAGAGAGGTCTGGTAAAGCACAGGGAAGCATTGTAAAGCACAGAGAGGTCTGGTAAAGCAGATTTAAGAACATGGCAAACCATGCATGAGAAAAACTGCAAAATTATTGGCAAATTTACCATGCCTCCATCCTGACTGCCAGCCCTGTGGTCATAACCACAGGGCAGGAGTAATCTGAGATTACCCCGGGAATAACAAAGAGGAATTCAGCTCATTTCCTCAGCGTGAACAATCCCATCACCATCAAAGGGACACAGTATATGAGAAGATGTCTACTCCCATGTCAGTGGTATCAGTATTCCGAGATGTTATTCTCACTGCTGTCAACACCCCTGATATTACAGTATAGCAGAGAGTAGAGACTGCCATTGAGATTCCTTACATTAAACTCAGTGCTGAGTTAACAAGCAGTTTTGTAGCATCATTGAAGTCTTTCCAATACATCTTAAAAGGAGTTGACATTCTGAACCCTAAGCAATACATTTAACCAGGACCAGAGGACCACAGCTGGAATTTAAATCTGATTAAAATTTAGGGGAAGGAGACACTACAGTCCACACACAAAGAGTGTTGAGGGGATGGAATGGGTTACCTAGTCATGTTGTTAAAGGAGACTCTTCTTCACAGTGGTGAGGGGATGGAATGGGTTACCTAGTCATGTTGTTGAAGGAGACTCTTCTTCACACAGAGAGTGGTGAGGGGATGGAATGGGTTACCTAGTCATGTTGTTGAAGGAGACTCTTCTTCACACAGAGAGTGGTGAGGGGATGGAATGGGTTACCTAGTCATGTTGTTGAAGGAGACTCTTCTTCACACAGAGAGTGGTGAGGGGATGGAATGGGTTACCTAGTCATGTTGCTGAAGGAGACTCTTCTTCACACAAAGAGTGTTGAGGGGATGGAATGGGTTACCTAGTCATGTTGTTAAAGGAGACTCTTCTTCACAGTGGTGAGGGGATGGAATGGGTTACCTAGTCATGTTGTTGAAGGAGACTCTTCACACAGAGAGTGGTGAGGGGATGGAATGGGTTACCTAGTCATGTTGTTGAAGGAGACTCTTCTTCACACAAAGAGTGGTGAGGGGATGGAATGGGTTACCTAGTCATGTTGTTGAAGGAGACTCTTCCTCACACAGAGAGTGGTGAGGGGATGGAATGGGTTACCTAGTCATGTTGTTGAAAGAGACTCTTCTTCACACAGAGATTGGTGAGGGGGTGGAATGGGTTACCTAGTCATGTTGTTGATGCTCAATCACTTGGATCTTCTAAGACCTGACTTGACTTGACTTGAGTTCTGAGATCAATCAGCTGCTAGAAACCGGTCGAGCTCCGGTGGTCCGAATGGCCTCCTCTCGTTTGTAAAAGCTCTTCTGCCCTTCTGCTCTCATCAGCTGGCCCTGCGCAATGCCCTGCGGTACTTCCCTCCTGCCGTCCACGAGGTTCTGGCCGAGGAGTTTGCTGAGGAGCTGCGGTTGTACGGACACATCTACATGTATCGCTTCTGCCCAGGGATCCCCATGAGGTGAGGCTGCTCGTGTATTACAGCACGGGCGCTGGAGCACTAACACTGTTTTCTTTGGTTAGCTTAACTCTGAAACAAATATACAATAGTGAGCTCCTATTGCATAATAGCTGTTAAGTAATACCTTACATTGTGGCTCTAGTTACTGTGTATTTACAGAGCAGTTACTTACATGTGTGCTTACACATCATTACAATGTTATTATGCATGGTTACAATGTACTTAACGTGTACATGTTTTACACAGTATGCAGTGTATTTGCTAAGTAACTACTATAGAAATACACAGTAAATAGAGACACTTCATGTAAAGTGTTTATAATCAACTTGCTTTTATGAGGCAAGGTCGCTTTGCTGCTTTAACAGGACGATAAAGGATGTTGGTATAAATCTATTTTTTGTAAATGATATTAAAACCAGTACAATGGGATAGCTAGTCGTGTGGTTGAGACAGAGTCACTGGGATCCTTTGAGACCTGACCTGACAGAGTTCTGAGATCAGTCAGCTGCTGGGAAGCGGCGCGCTCTGATGAGCCGAATGCCCTCCTCTCATTGGGTATTTTCTGATCTTCTTATTTTATGCCTCCCGCTCCAGAGCTTCATGTCTTTTACCTTGGCCTAATCACCCCCATTAACAAGGAGTTAGTGTTTCTTAAAAGAGTTCTCTGAGAGATTATCCTGTCCAGCAAGTGCAAACTGGAGGAACCCAGAGCAGGCTTTATAGAAGAGTGGGATTGAACCCAGAGCATGCTTTGTAGAAGAGTAGGATTGAACCCAGAGCAGGCTTTGTAGAAGAGTAGGATTGAACCCAGAGCAGGCTTTATAGAAGAGTGGGATTGAACCCAGAGCAGGCTTTGTAGAAGAGTGGAATTGAACCCAGAGCAGGCTTTGTAGAAGAGTAGGATTGAACCCAGAGCATGCTTTGTAGAAGAGTGGGATTGAACCCAGAGCATGCTTTGTAGAAGAGTGGAATTGAACCCAGAGCATGCTTTGTAGAAGAGTGGGATTGAACCCAGAGCATGCTTTGTAGAAGAGTGGGATTGAACCCAGAGCATGCTTTGTAGAAGAGTGGGATTGAACCCAGAGCATGCTTTGTAGAAGAGTGGGATTGAACCCAGAGCAGGCTTTGTGGAAGAGTGGAATTGAACCCAGAGCAGGCTTTGTAGAGAGTGAGATTGAACCCAGAGCAAGCTTTGTAGAAGAGTGGAATTGAACCCAGAGCAGGCTTTATAGAAGAGTGGAATTGAATCCAGAGCAGGCTTTGTGGAAGAGTGGAATTGAACCCAGAGCAGGCTTTGTAGAAGAGTAGGATTGAACCCAGAGCAGGCTTTGTAGAAGAGTGGGATTGAACCTAGAGCATGCTTTGTAGAAGAGTGGGATTGAACCCAGAGCAGGCTTTGTAGAAGAGTAGGATTGAACCCAGAGCATGCTTTGTAGAAGAGTGGAATTGAATCCAGAGCAGGCTTTGTAGAAGAGTGGGATTGAACCCAGAGCAGGCTTTGTAGAAGAGTGGGATTGAACCCAGAGCAGGCTTTGTAGAAGAGTGGGATTGAACCCAGAGCAGGCTTTGTAGAAGAGTGGGATTGAACCTAGAGCATGCTTTGTAGAAGAGTGGAATTGAACCCAGAGCATGCTTTGTAGAAGAGTGGAATTGAACCCAGAGCAGGCTTTGTAGAAGAGTGGGATTGAACCCAGAGCAGGCTTTGTAGAAGAGTGGAATTGAACCCAGAGCAGGCTTTGTAGAGAGTGGGATTGAACCCAGAGCAAGCTTTGTAGAAGAGTGGAATTGAACCCAGAGCAGGCTTTATAGAAGAGTGGAATTGAACCCAGAGCAGGCTTTATAGAAGAGTGGAATTGAATCCAGAGCAGGCTTTGTGGAAGAGTGGAATTGAATCCAGAGCAGGCTTTGTAGAAGAGTGGAATTGAACCCAGAGCATGCTTTGTAGAAGAGTGGAATTGAACCCAGAGCAGGCTTTATAGAAGAGTGGAATTGAACCCAGAGCAGGCTTTGTGGAAGAGTGGAATTAAGCCCAGAGCAGGCTTTATAGAAGAGTGGAATTTGAAACAGTCAGAAGAGCCTCCTTGACAAGCTTCTGCTAGAGCATGGAAAAAGAAAATTTGTAATTCTAATTAGCGAGACATTCCTGGAATTAAAAAAAGCTCTTTTAAAGAGGATTACTTCCATTCCTTTGGAAGGGATTGAGGAATTCTGTGCGTCTGAGAAGCCAGTGGGCTGCTTGTGTTTGTGTAGGTGTGATTGCAGCTGTAGGTGCTAATCTTGGGTTATTCAAGCTCGTGCTGATTTAGCTGAGATTTAGCTATAAGCTGAGCTTATAGATACAAAGGATGCAGACGCATCTATCTTATTTCATCTTTATATTTAACCAGGGGAGTCCCATTGTGTTTAAAATCTCTTTTTTCAAGGGAGACTTGGTCAAGAAGGTGGCATATCATACAAATAAAACCTCCCCACACAAATTCAACTGAACCCCACCAATACAAGCATGTTAAACACATTACAAAAAACGATTTAGCAGCATTGGACAAAACCAAACGGCCTCAGCTACATAGATGTCAGTGAATGTGTTCGAACTCCTTCAGGGATATCAAAACATTGAGCTTCACTTCAATACTGCCAGGCATGCCGGCTGCTCTACCTCACTGGGGGGGGGGCATTGGAAGTGGAAGCTGGATCCTGGATCTGTATAACAGTTTTCATCCCATTTAAACCTGTAGAGCTGCCAGCATGACTTATTTGAAAGCGTCCTTCGTATGGTGTTTAGTCTCCAGCTGCTTATCTCTACCCATATGTACATGTGCAGCGATGCAATGATGCAGTTCTGTGTGGCTGCAAGGATTCTTTCTTATGACACAGAGACAATGAAAGAACGTGTGCCGTGCTTGATGCCAGGTCCACTTGGGTGCTATTGAAGCCAATACCCTAACCCTAACCCTAACCCTAACCCCAGCCCTAATCCTAGCCATAACCTTAGCCCTAACCCTAACCCTAACTCTAACCCTAACTCCGGTCTCAGTAGGATGTACCTGAGCTCCAGATGCTGGGTTGCATCTTCCTTTATACATGAGAGAGTTTCATTTCTCAAGCACAAGACAATTTCTGTTTCTACATGCATAGCTCTCAGAAAGATATTATTATTAAGCAGATAAAAAGCAGATAATATACCGTGAGAATGGAAGACAGAGGGCACAGCTCCAGTTGCTTTGGTCCTTGCAGGATATGTTTTCACTGGTGTTGTGGGTTTCTGTGAGATTCTGTGGAGTTCTGTCTCTGCTTATCCTATGCCCCTGACAGTAAGCTCAGAATAGATACTGTTACACTGCACTGACTCCTGACACACAAGAAGAAGAGAAGACAGAAATTGGTAGAAAAATCCTCCACTGTCTTTCATTGTGCAGCATACGCTTTAATAAAGATTACAAAATAATCTTACACCTGAAGGGACAGCAGCAGCCTCAACATAGACAATATTTTCAGAATCGCAGGATAACACTGAGAACATGAATTATAAAATGTGCATATCACCACTGTACTGTGACGCACTGTATAGAGCCCTTTTTGGCATTTGCACAATGTGTTCCGTAGGTAGTTATTTCTATACAGCACGCACGTGAGGGGACCGTGCATGCATTTACAGATCCACTGCCGCATGATTCAGAGATGCAAAGGAATCTCCTTACTTGTTTTTTTCTAATGCTTTAATATGTGCTGTTTCTGTGCTGGAGCCAGCATGGGTGTTTACATCTCACACCATCATGCAGGATTCCCCTTGGAGATTAGATGCATTTCTCAAGAGAGCTCATGATAACAGCGGCTTCTTTATTCCAGGGCCTATCCTATCAACAGCTACCCCTGCAAGACCAAACAAGCGGCTGCTGTGATGCTGATGATCATGAACAACCTGGATCCCTGTGTAGCTCAGGTAGGCACCCTGTCACTGTACTGTGTGTTAACACACCTGGATCAGGTGTGCACTCTGACACGGTGCACTGTGCTGTGTGTTAACACACCTGGATCAGGTGGGCACTCTGACACGGTGCACTGTGCTGTGTGTTAACACACCTGGATCAGGTGGGCACTCTGACACGGTGCACTGTGCTGTGTGTTAACACACCTGGATCAGGTGGGCACTCTGACACGGTGCACCGTGCTGTGTGTTAACACACCTGGATCAGGTGGGCACTCTGACACGGTGCACTGTGCTGTGTGTTAACACACCTGGATCAGGTGGGCACTCTGACACGGTGCACTGTGCTGTGTGTTAACACACCTGGATCAGGTGGGCACTCTGACACGGTGCACTGTGCTGTGTGTTAACACACCTGGATCAGGTGAGCACTCTGACACGGTGCACTGTGCTGTGTGTTAACACACCTGGATCAGGTGGGCACTCTGACACGGTGCACTGTGCTGTGTGTTAACACACCTGGATCAGGTGGGCACTCTGACACGGTGCACCGTGCTGTGTGTTAACACACCTGGATCAGGTGGGCACTCTGACACGGTGCACTGTGCTGTGTGTTAACACACCTGGATCAGGTGTGCACTCTGACACGGTGCACTGTGCTGTGTGTTAACACACCTGGATCAGGTGGGCACTCTGACACGGTGCACTGTGCTGTGTGTTAACACACCTGGATCAGGTGGGCACTCTGACACGGTGCACTGTGCTGTGTGTTAACACACCTGGATCAGGTGGGCACTCTGACACGGTGCACCGTGCTGTGTGTTAACACACCTGGATCAGGTGGGCACTCTGACACGGTGCACTGTGCTGTGTGTTAACACACCTGGATCAGGTGGGCACTCTGACACGGTGCACTGTGCTGTGTGTTAACACACCTGGATCAGGTGGGCACTCTGACACGGTGCACTGTGCTGTGTGTTAACACACCTGGATCAGGTGGGCACTCTGACACGGTGCACTGTGCTGTGTGTTAACACACCTGGATCAGGTGGGCACTCTGACACGGTGCACTGTGCTGTGTGTTAACACACCTGGATCAGGTGGGCACTCTGACACGGTGCACTCTGACACGGTGCACTGTGCTGTGTGTTAACACACCTGGATCAGGTGGGCACTCTGACAGTGTGGATCATAATTATAAAGCCCTTAGGGATAGGTTCCCTGTTCTATCAAATTATACAAGTTTTGAACCCTCTTTTTTATTTTGCACAGAGACTTCTTCAGTTAAACAGACTTTTGAGGTCTTGTGTTTGTATATTACAGTTAATCCAATAAACTCTTCAACTCTGTTATCGTAGTTCCCTTGAATAATTACCACTGGATTAAATAGCGTTCTCGACAGTTCCAGAGTGTAAACGCACCTTCCAGTAAATGCTGTCTGTGTTGTTTGTGTGTTTCAGTTTCCCCAGGAGCTTGTCACCTACGGTGGAAATGGCCAGGTGTTCAGTAACTGGGCTCAGGTAAGAAGACAGACACCATGGTATTGCTGGTCAGTGCTGGGTGTTTGCAGCTCCTGGATATGGTGGAACAGACATTTCAGGCAGTGTCTTCATTATTGCACTAAATAAAGAATTAGAGGAAGCGTTAGTTTACTTGACCTAAGTTACTTGACCTAAGTTTTACCCAAAAGCTGCAAATGCCTTAACTAATAATACTCCAGTATAAAACTCAGTGGCCTCTGGTTTAGTTGCAGGAAGATTAGTAAACGAAGGAGACGGGCAATTTGCCCAGAGTGGAAAATCAGGCCAGTGTTTTGACATTGGGCTTTTTCTTCTGTATTTAAAGGAGTGTAAGCCAAAGCTTTAAAATCCATTTCTTAATTCACATTATCACTGCCCGCCCCTCCAGCCCTTTCCTTGGGTGGAAGAAGATCTTTTGTTTCTTTTAGAAATACGCTTCAATAAATTCAACGACAAGCGTTTCAGATAGAAGTGTTTTTCAATGTCTTCAGAAACAAGCCACTGAAAAAGACTCCCCGTCAAAAGGGTTGGCATTGAAAGTTTATTTTAGTATTTCTAAGTTCCGCACTCTTGAGAAGTGGGTGGTTATTCAGGATATACAAGCATCACGCTGGCATCACCACAGCAACCCAGTGCCATGAAGAGAGAGGGAGGTTAGTTTGAAGAGTGCCATGTGGAGAAGAGGAAGAGTTTTGGGTGGTCAGACCTGGATAAACCACAGGATAACATCTCAGCTATTCAGTGCATCTGTGTCTCATTACAATTATAAGGTTCTGCCAGATAAGCATGTCTCATTCTAAAGCAAACGAAACCAAAGACTTCTCATGAGGATCTTGAAAAAACATGCCCTTTGGCAGAATTTTACACCTGAATACAACTTGACAGGCTCAAGATTGTTTTGGCTTCCTGGTAGCTCATCACTTCCTGTGCTGTGTAGGAATGGGGGGGCAGTGGTTTCATCACTTCCTGTAGGAATGTGGGGGGGCAATGGTTTAAGCTTTAAATCCGCTGCATGGTCTGAAAAAAACAAAACAAATAACAAACAAACAGAAGCACTTGAGCGTTGCAGATTTAATACTGGTCCAGTGTGATCACACATATAGAGTGCTGACTGGGTCTGAGTATAAGACCCTATAACCACACTGACATGGATGTAAGCGCTACACACCGCGGCGCTAAGAAGATTTTACCCATGAGCTTCATTTCTAATGCTGTATAACGGGGCAGCAGGATTATAACGGGGCAGCACTTTATTCTTTCAGCACTGGATCTGTGTTCCTACTTACGGGGCAGCACTCAGCTGATGCTGGAGGAAAATGCAGCACTTCTGATGCTGTATGGGGGTCATGACTGAGCATGCTGTCTTATAACTGGCTCTGCTGTATAAAACTGTATAAAGGGGCAGCACTGGATCTGATGCTGTATAACGGGGCAGCACTGGATCTGATGCTGTATAACGGGGCAGCACTGGATCTGATGCTGTATAAAGGGGCAGCACTGGATCTGATGCTGTATAACGGGGCAGCACTGGATCTGATGCTGTATAACGGGGCAGCACTGGATCTGATGCTGTATAACGGGGCAGCACTGGATCTGATGCTGTATAACGGGGCAGCACTGGATCTGATGCTGTATAACGGGGCAGCACTGGATCTGATGCTGTATAACGGGGCAGCACTGGATCTGATGCTGTATAACGGGGCAGCACTGGATCTGATGCTGTATAACGGGGCAGCACTGGATCTGATGCTGTATAACGGGGCAGCACTGGATCTGATGCTGTATAACGGGGCAGCACTGGATCTGATGCTGTATAACGGGGCAGCACTGGATCTGATGCTGTATAAGGGGGCAGCACTGGATCTGATGCTGTATAACGGGGCAGCACTGGATCTGATGCTGTATAAAGGGGCAGCACTGGATCTGATGCTGTATAACGGGGCAGCACTGGATCTGATGCTGTATAAAGGGGCAGCACTGGATCTGATGCTGTATAACGGGGCAGCACTGGATCTGATGCTGTATAACGGGGCAGCACTGGATCTGATGCTGTATAACGGGGCAGCACTGGATCTGATGCTGTATAAAGGGGCAGCACTGGATCTGATGCTGTATAAAGGGGCAGCACTGGATCTGATGCTGTATAAAGGGGCAGCACTGGATCTGATGCTGTATAACGGGGCAGCACTGGATCTGATGCTGTATAACGGGGCAGCACTGGATCTGATATTGTCTGTCAGTCTGTCTACATGGCAAACACGGTACAGACCCTGAGTTTACTGCAGACTTTCATCATTGCCCATACCTCCTACATCTGCTTTGTGTTCCTCATGCAAGGCGTCCTTCTCATTGTCACGCGATCGAATGCACATCAGCCTGCCTGTCGCCCCTGACTGTGTCGCTACAGTGAAAGCTATAGCACTGGAACATTAGCCTCAAAGCGGGTCTGTGCTGCGTCTATAAACACGTGACGATTACAGATGGAATTTCAGCCAGTAATCATATACAGCATCAATCACACAAGGGGGTTGTTTTTTTTTTCATTTGAAATGAAATGGTTCGTTGGGATGGGATTTGCCTGCAGGGTGCAGATTGGGCACGGCACTTTACTGTATCACCTGATATGGGAGCCTGGCTTTGAATAGGGTTTGAAAGCATTCTTCTGCCCCAAATCTTCGTGCACAAGGAGTTCATTGTGTTAGAACGCAATCTGCTTCTTCACCAGTTTGGTTTCCATCCTGTTTCCACCAGCTCTGCTCTTCTCCAAGGAAATGGACTTCACTGTTAAAAATCCAGCAAAGAACAACACAATCCAACGTGCTGC
Source organism: Polyodon spathula (assembly GCF_017654505.1). NCBI lineage: Eukaryota > Metazoa > Chordata > Actinopteri > Acipenseriformes > Polyodontidae > Polyodon > Polyodon spathula. The sequence continues at coordinate 38,281,328 of NC_054549.1, read as the reverse complement.
TGTATCTGCTCCTGCACGAACCTGCCTTGATTTTATAACATTTATAGAAAGCGGGATGGATTTCAAACATGCCGAAGTCTTGCTCTGTATTATAGTACGATAGCACTGGGAGTCAGCAATCGAAAGGTCAAATGTCTAGAATCAGACACAAGTCCACCCTATGAAGTGCCCACCCAGCCCATTCCAGAGGTTTGCCATGCTGAGGACCCCTGTGAAGTGCCCACCCAGTCCATTCCAGTGGATTGCCATGCTGAGGACCCCTGTGAAGTGCCCACCCAGCCCATTCCAGTGGATTGCCATGCTGAGGACCCCTATGAAGTGCCCACACAGCCCATTCCAGAGGATTGCCATGCTGAGGACCCCTGTGAAGTGCCCACCCAGTCCATTCCAGAGGTTTGCCATGCTGAGGACCCCTGTGAAGTGCCCACCCAGCCCATTCCAGAGGATTGCCATGCTGAAGACCCCTGTGAAGTGCCCACACAGCCCATTCCAGTGGATTGCCATGCTGAGGACCCCTGTGAAGTGCCCACCCAGCCCATTCCAGAGGATTGCCATGCTGAAGACCCCTGTGAAGTGCCCACACAGCCCATTCCAGAGGATTGCCATGCTGAGGACCCCTGTGAAGTGCCCACCCAGCCCATTCCAGTGGATTGCCATGCTGAGGACCCCTATGAAGTGCCCACACAGCCCATTCCAGAGGATTGCCATGCTGAGGACCCCTGTGAAGTGCCCACCCAGTCCATTCCAGAGGTTTGCCATGCTGATGCGCCAGGGAGGCCACAGCAATCTGGCTGCAGCAGATTAGAAAAAAGATTAAGGCATATTTCAAACGTTATATCTTTTAAAGTTGCCGCAGCTGGTTGAACTTGTATGATCTTTTTCATTCTTCCAAAAGACTGCAAATCCACAGAGGGGGGGGCCTGAAAGAGAGAGAGTGAAGCAGAGGGAGAGAGAGACATGAGAGAGAGGGAGTCAGCTGTCATCTCGAGTGATAAAGATCTCAAGCCATGCTCTCTGAATTATTAACGCTTCTTAAACTGCAGGAGAAATAGGTTCTTTAAAGCAGAGGAGCATTGCGGGCAGTCTTTCATCTTCAAATAGAAGAAACTGCCAGACTGAAAGATGAAACTTTATTAGATCAGATATCTGTGCACAAAAAACTGACAGCTTATAACTGAGCTGTGCAACTCATTACAATGCTCTTATATTCATTAAACATTTAGGTGTATATATATATATATAATATATATATATATATATATATATATATATATATATATATATATAGAGAGAGAGAGAGAGAGAGAGAGAGAGAGAGAGAGAGAGAGAGAGAGAGAGAGAGAGTGTAAGTAATTCATCAACAGTGTATTTAAAAAATAACAGAACAATGAATTTTGACAAAGGCTTGATATGTATAAAGCATACATTATGGAACAATGCAATTCTCATTGAATTAGTTTAGCACTGCTGATTTATTTGAACGCATCCATGTTTTCTTTAACAGCAGCCCAAAACATTGTTATTCCTGAAAGCAGCTTGGTGTGTGGTGTCCTGTGTAGAATTCATGTACCCGTTCGTTTGCAGTTTATCTGCGGTGTGTTCCTGCCTCGCTGTGCTTCACTACTAAGATACCCTTACCCTCTCACGTGCCAAAGCATGCATTTCACAACCCGCCTGGCACTGCGTGCTGCCTGTCGGTGTGGCATGAAGATTGCCATGCACCTAACCTGTAAGCACATGCTGATCGGTGCATTCCTCGCATATCTGATCCCGATTCCACTGTTCAGACAGTTATGTGGTGAGCACATCTCCCTGGCATGAGACCCAATGGAGAGAACGCACATCCCTGCAGTCACAAAAGAAATAACTTGGCGTTTATGGTGAAAAAATAAAACCCTTCTCTTTTTTTCCCTGTCAGTATCCCCGAGCAAACCTGACACTAAAGAAAAGTTTAAACTCCGGCACCCCTCTTTTCTCTTCAGGTGTGTGGTTAAGTGCGAGGTGTTTGCATCGGAAGCATTTCTTCTGGACCCAGTTGAAATGGAAAGGGTGGTTAGCGGTGCCTGATTCATTTGCATGCTTTTCATTTTGCGGGTTCGCTTGGCAGTGAAGCAGTGAACACCCCATTGCTTCTGGAGTTTTGATTGGTTGTGCATAAGAAATCAAACCACTGCAACGGAAAACCTAGAAAAATTGTCAAAATAGGCAAATTACTGATGATCTAATTGATTTATCCGGTGTTTGACTCGTGTTTCTCTGCTCAGTGATGCTCTATCTGATCCTGTGTTTGACTCGTGTTTCTCTCCTCAGTGATGCTCTATCTGATCCTGTGTTTGACTTGTGTTTCTCTCTTCAGTGATGCTCTATCTGATCTTGTGTTTGACTCGTGTTTCTCTGCTCAGTGATGCTCTATCTGATCCTGTGTTTGACTCGTGTTTCTCTCCTCAGTGATGCTCTATCTGATCCTGTGTTTGACTCGTGTTTCTCTCCTCAGTGATGCTCTATCTGATCCTGTGTTTGACTCGTGTTTCTCTCTTCAGTGATGCTCTATCTGATCCTGTGTTTGACTCGTGTTTCTCTCTTCAGTGATGCTCTATCTGATCCTGTGTTTGACTCGTGTTTCTCTCCTCAGTGATGCTCTATCTGATCCTGTGTTTGACTCGTGTTTCTCTCTTCAGTGATGCTCTATCTGATCCTGTGTTTGACTCGTGTTTCTCTCCTCAGTGATGCTCTATCTGATCCTGTGTTTGACTCGTGTTTCTCTCTTCAGTGATGCTCTATCTGATCCTGTGTTTGACTCGTGTTTCTCTCTTCAGTGATGCTCTATCTGATCCTGTGTTTGACTCGTGTTTCTCTCTTCAGTGATGCTCTATCTGATCCTGTGTTTGACTCGTGTTTCTCTCTTCAGTGATGCTCTATCTGATCCTGTGTTTGACTCGTGTTTCTCTCCTCAGTGATGCTCTATCTGATCCTGTGTTTGACTCGTGTTTCTCTCCTCAGTGATGCTCTATCTGATCCTGTGTTTGACTCGTGTTTCTCTCTTCAGTGATGCTCTATCTGATCCTGTGTTTGACTCGTGTTTCTCTCCTCAGTGATGCTCTATCTGATCCTGTGTTTGACTCGTGTTTCTCTCCTCAGTGATGCTCTATCTGATCCTGTGTTTGACTCGTGTTTCTCTCCTCAGTGATGCTCTATCTGATCCTGTGTTTGACTCGCGTTTCTCTCTTCAGTGATGCTCTATCTGATCCTGTGTTTGACTCGTGTTTCTCTCTTCAGTGATGCTCTATCTGATCCTGTGTTTGACTCGTGTTTCTCTGCTCAGTGATGCTCTATCTGATCTGTGTTTGATCAGTGATGCTCTATCTGATCCTGTGTTTGACTCGTGTTTCTCTCTTCAGTGATGCTCTATCTGATCCTGTGTTTGACTCGTGTTTCTCTCTTCAGTGATGCTCTATCTGATCCTGTGTTTGACTCGTGTTTCTCTCTTCAGTGATGCTCTATCTGATCCTGTGTTTGACTCGTGTTTCTCTCCTCAGTGATGCTCTATCTGATCCTGTGTTTGACTCGTGTTTCTCTCCTCAGTGATGCTCTATCTGATCCTGTGTTTGACTCGTGTTTCTCTCTTCAGTGATGCTCTATCTGATCCTGTGTTTGACTCGTGTTTCTCTCCTCAGTGATGCTCTATCTGATCCTGTGTTTGACTCGCGTTTCTCTCTTCAGTGATGCTCTATCTGATCCTGTGTTTGACTCGTGTTTCTCTGCTCAGTGATGCTCTATCTGATCCTGTGTTTGACTCGCGTTTCTCTCTTCAGTGATGCTCTATCTGATCCTGTGTTTGACTCGCGTTTCTCTCCTCAGTTCTGGCTGGTGATGCAGTTCCTCTGTGAGATGACGGAGGAGCAGACGTTGGTGATGTACAGTGGGCACCCCGTGGGTCTGTTCCCCAGCCACCGCGACGCCCCGCGGGTCGTCATCACCAACGGCATGGTCAGGATCACACTCTAGTCATGTGCTTACGGGGCTGAGTCCAGGGATTCGAAATCAACCAATCGCGTAAAGGATTTGCCACAATCCCAGTCACAATGTAGATGTGCATTTCACAGAGTAACTATTTTGATGTGTAATGGTAGAAACCCCCCCTGCATTGCATCAGCCACCAGATCTATAGGGGTGATGCCAGGAGATCCAGGGATAGGGGGGGTGGATTGCCCCCCCAGGAGGATTCTTCAGGGCTGTAAAATGCTCTAAAATGTTGTATACAAATCCAGCTGTAATGACAGGGTACAGATTGATCAAAGCAACACCGTGGTTTCTCATTTTAAAGGTGACCAGATTGAAATCCACTCCCCTGCCTCTTTTGAGCTGCAGTCCCCCCTTGCTGCACGTTCAATCCACGTTTCAGATCAGTCTGATCAAACTCCAGCCCCACACGATGATTCATAGTTCAGTTTAATATGTTCCTGTGCTCTTCCCTGTTCCAGGTTATCCCCAATTACTCCTCCAGGGACGAGTATGAAAAGATGTTTGCCTTGGGGATCACAATGTAAGGGAGTATTCACACTTTGGTAACACTCTTTTTGGAAGGCGGTATGGTCATGACTTCCATTTTCCCCCTGAAACAATTTCCCTAGCACTTGAATTCCTGTAGGTAGAACAGAAGGCTTTTGATTCACAGCCTTATGAAGGGGAGCGCTGCATGAAAAAAAGAAAACTGCATGTATGGAAGATACAGGTCTTGATTTTAAAGAAAAAATAACGTTTTGAATCAAAAATAGTATAACTCAACCTAAAATGAAACTGTATCTTTTTTATTGTTGGTGGTGCGAGGGATGGTGTCTGTTTTAAGAGAATTCTTGGTGGCACTGTAATGTCTGGAGTGTGGATTTAATGGTCCTGTTAAGCCCACGTGATTCATTTCAACAGGATTCTGAACTCCAGGACGCTGCATTGCTCGCATGCTTCTTACATGTCATATCTAATTGAAAGAGCTTCAAGCTGTCTGAGGCTGAAGACAACACTGCACTGACTTCACGACAAACCAGGGATTGGCTTCCCAGAGTGGGCTTTGTGATCTGCTATTCCTGGTTACCTAGAAAACATTTTTGGGAATCTGTTCAATATTTTGTCCGCTGTTTACCACCAGTATATTAAGGATAAGCCATCAATATAATAAGCACCCCGAGATTTTGGGGGGTGTTATAGTAGAGAGACCAATACCAGCCCCATGATACGAGTATCAATGTGAATGAACGCAGGCAAGTCTGGCCCTTCTTTACCAGGATCTTAATTGTTCAGCTGATCCAATCAAACCTCCATTGGGGTTCTACAGCAGTTAGCTACTTTATGCATTCCAAACCCATTGTTCAGCTGATCCAGTGAAACCTCCATTGGGGTTCTACAGCAGTTAGCTACTTTATGCATTCCAAACCCATTGTTCAGCTGATCCAATGAAACCTCCATTGGGGTTCTACAGCAGTTAGCTACTTTATGCATTCCAAACCCATTGTTCAGCTGATCCAATGAAACCTCCATTGGGGTTCTACAGCAGTTAGCTACTTTATGCATTCCAAACCCATTGTTCAGCTGATCCAATGAAACCTCCATTGGGGTTCTACAGCAGTTAGCTACTTTATGCATTCCACACCGTGTCAACCCTGCTGCAGCCTGGTCCTCTGTAATGACATGAAGATGCCTTTGGCTCTGTCAGACTCTCACAGCTGTTTCTCATGGCAGGTACGGACAGATGACGGCAGGAAGTTACTGCTACATTGGGCCACAGGGAATCGTCCACGGCACAGTGGTGAGAATTAGGGTCACTCGAAGTTTTACGATTCACAGTTTGAAGCAATGTTTTCTTCTTGATGTGCTTTGCCATGCCTCTCTGCAGCTCACCGTGTTGAATGCTGCCCGGAGGTACCTGGGCTCCAGTGATCTGGGGGGGAAGGTGTTTGTCACGGCCGGTCTGGGGGGGATGAGCGGGGCTCAGGCCAAGGCAGCGGTCATCGCCGGGTGCATCGGGGTCATCGCAGAGGTGAGGTCACGACGGGGTCTCCGGGTTACTGTTACGTATTAATGTTATTCCGGGTTACGTGCTCACGTTATTCCGGGTTACGTGTTCACGTTATTCCGGGTTACGTGTTCACGTTATTCCGGGTTACGTGTTAATGTTATACGTGTTAATGTTATTCCCGTGGTTATTCCGGGTTACGTGTTAATGTTATTCCGGGTTACGTGTTCACGTTATTCCGGGTTACGTGTTCACGTTATTCCGGGTTACGTGTTCACGTTATTCCGGGTTACGTGTTCACGTTATTCCGGGTTACGTGTTAATGTTATTCCGGGTTACGTGTTAATGTTATTCCGGGTTACGTGCTCACGTTATTCCGGGTTACGTGTTAATGTTATTCCGGGTTACGTGTTCACGTTATTCCGGGTTACGTGTTCACGTTATTCCGGGTTACGTGTTCACGTTATTCCGGGTTACGTGTTCACGTTATTCCGGGTTACGTGCTCACGTTATTCCGGGTTACGTGTTCATGTTATTCCGGGTTACGTGTTCACGTTATTCCGGGTTACGTTATTCCGGGTTACGTGCTCACGTTATTCCAGGTTAAATGTTCATGTTATTCCGGGTTACATGTTCACGTTATTCCGGGTTACGTGCTCACGTTATTCCGGGTTACATGTTCACGTTATTCCGGGTTACATGTTCACGTTATTCCGGGTTACGTGCTCATGGCAGCGTACAAGGCCCTGTTTTTGATGTTTGCGATTGGAAACTCTTGATCACACAAAGCGCATAAATAAAAAGAAAGTACTGCTTTATAGAATCAAACGTTTATTCAATGAAGCGCTAGGGTTAGGGTTTGCTGAACAGCAAAGGCAATACAATCTCTAATTCCAGTATGCTGTTGATTCAGTGCAGCAGTGATTCTATGAATTGGTTTTCACAGTGCTGTTATACAGCTCCTCGAAGGGGGTTGATAGTTCTGTTCTTACCGTTTAGAACACTGGGAGCGTAACGCTTCATTTCACTAAAAGATCAACATGGCCAGACGTCTAAACAGAACAAACGACTTTAAAGAAAAACCCTGCAAGGATCGAACGAGAACGACTGAGCGCAGCCTGTGCAATGCCAGCGCTAATGTGTTTAATAACGTCTCTCACAAAACTATTAGCAAGGAAGTCATTAAATGCAACAGAGCTGAAACGAACCCGCCTTTTGTGCTTCTGCTTTGTAATTCTAAAACTCAAGACTGTTGATAGGGCTGTCAGGCTGGCAGCTCGAGTCAGGGAAACCTGAACCGAGGAGATTGCAGAGAACATTTCTTTGGTTCTGTATTGCTTCAATTAGCACAGCATTTCAGTTTGAGTTGCATGTAAGCCTGGCAAAACCTAAGAGATCAGCGAACGTTATTATATTGGCTATTAAAGCGAACCCCATTCGTGTCAGGTTCAGGACAAAAGGGAAATGTCAGGCAAGGAATTCTGCACTGGCACTCTTTCCACTGACAATAAAGAGCTGTCCAAATTAGCACCATATGGATGCATGCGAGTCGTGTTGCAAGTAATTCCCAGTCGCTTTGAATGTTAGGAAAACACAGTTTAAAGAGAAGAACAAGAAAGAAAAGCCTGGAGAATTGAACACTCAAGGAATGGGATCATGGCTGTTTTTGTTGGATGCTTGTCACATTTAAAGTGGTTGCATATTCTTTGGCTGTGTATTGCAATGTGTTGCAAAGCGTTGTGGTCAAACTGAAAGTGCAGTTGTAATTGAAGGAGATTCAGTATGTTTTCTAAATGTAATAATTATTACAAAAATGAGACTGGTTTGATTGACCACAGAAAAAATGAAAGAAGCTTTCTAGTTTTCTGTTAAAGTCAGCTTGCTGGAGCTAGATATATGCAGTCTGTTGTGCAAAAAAACAAAAACCTGGCATGTTTTCTGACAGAACCGCAGAAATGTGGAAACCCATAGAGATGAAGCACCTGGTACCTTTGTTTCACCAGACAGCCCTTTCTACTTATCAGCCTGGATCCTGCCTTTCCATAATGAATACAAGAGTATAAAACACACATCCATACCACGCACATGCTCTTTATAGGAAAGGCTTGCGACAGTGATAGCAGAGGCAAGGCTGCCAGCAATGTGGGTTTAATAGAGGCTTCACGTTCTCCCCCTCCTGCTTTGTGTGTTCACTCTGGCTCTCGACTGATGTTAATTGCCATTGATTTATTTAATACTTGCTGACGAATACTTCTTAAAGGCAATTCTGAGCCTGAGCATCAGCACAGCCCTGCTCTCAACCAATTCAGCAGCAATGGGCTTTTTCATTCAGAGGCTCTGCTTTAAACAGATTCATTTCTGAAGTAACAGCTGCTTTGATAAATGACCATGAGAGCTGCACAGCTGTAATCTCGGTCCCCGGTCAGGTTCCTGCAGTTGGCAGAGGGCAGGAATGACAATTGCCTGCTTTGTGAACATTAATAACCCTGTTCGACATTGAGTTGATTATAATTCACATTGCGTTGATTATAATTCACATTGCCTTGATTATAATTCACATTGCATTGATTATAATTCACATTGCATTGATTATAATTCATATTGCGTTGATTATAATTCATATTGCGTTGATTATAATTCATATTGCATTGATTATAATTCATATTGCGTTGATTATAATTCACATTGCGTTGATTATAATTCACACTGCATTGATTATAATTCACATTGCATTGATTATAATTCATATTGCGTTGATTATAATTCACATTGCGTTGATTATAATTCATATTGCATTGATTATAATTCATACTGCGTTGATTATAATTCACATTGCATTGATTATAATTCACATTGCATTGATTATAATTCATATTGCATTGATTATAATTCATACTGCATTGATTATAATTCATATTGCATTGATTATAATTCACATTGCATTGATTATAATTCATATTGCATTGATTATAATTCATACTGCATTGATTATAATTCACATTGCTCTGATTATAATTCACATTGCATTGATTATAATTCATATTGCGTTGATTATAATTCATATTGCATTGATTATAATTCATACTGCGTTGATTATAATTCACACTGCGTTGATTATAATTCACATCGCATTGATTATAATTCATATTGCATTGATTATAATTCATACTGCGTTGATTATAATTCACATTGCTCTGATTATAATTCACATTGCATTGATTATAATTCATATTGCATTGATTATAATTCATACTGCGTTGATTATAATTCACATTGCTCTGATTATAATTCACATTGCATTGATTATAATTCATATTGCATTTGGTGTCCGGATGGTCCTCTTGTGTTCAGCACCCATTTTAATGAGTAGCAAAGACCCCGGAGGAGTATTCCAAGCGAAGTTGTGCCTCAATAAGCTTGAATATCCATGATAAGCCATGTCCCCATTGGAGCCTATTAGCAGCAGTACACTTACTCTATAATAACAATGTATAATATCACTGAGTGTGGATCTGCACTCACAATGTATAATATCACTGAGTGTGGATCTGCACTCACAATGCATAATATCACTGAGAGTGTGGATCTGCACTCACAATGTATAATATCACTGAGAGTGTGGATCTGCACTCACAATGTATAATATCACTGAGAGTGTGGATCTGCACTCACAGTGTATAATATCAGTGAGAGTGTGGATCTGAACTCACAATGTATAATATCACTGAGAGTGTGGATCTGCACTCACAATGTATAATATCACTGAGAGTGTGGATCTGCACTCACAATGTATAATATCACTGAGAGTGTGGATCTGCACTCACAATGTATAATATCACTGTGAGTGTGGATCTGCACTCACAATGTATAATATCAGTGAGAGTGTGGATCTGCACTCACAATGCATAATATCACTGAGAGTGTGGATCTGCACTCACAATGTATAACATCACTGAGAGTGTGGATCTGCACTCACAATGTATAATATCACTGAGAGTGTGGATCTGCACTCACAATGTATAATATCACTGAGAGTGTGGATCTGCACTCACAATGTATAATATCACTGAGAGTGTGGATCTGCACTCACAATGTATAATATCACTGAGAGTGTAGATCCACACTCAGAATGTGAGTGACAAAGCATTCAAAGCATTTAACGTATAAAAATATATTATGAAGAATGATCACTCAGTTGAAGCAGAAATTGCTGGCATGTGTGAACAAAATAAAACCCTGAACACCAGACCCCACATCCGCTACCTTTTGATCTGACAGGTGAGAATTAGTCAGTTTGCAAATGCTGAACCGTGTGAAAGAAAAAGATTTTGCTGTTGAGTAAAAGAAGGATTCAGGTGTGCTGGCTTGTGTTTCAGGTGGACCAGGCTCCTCTAAAGAAGAGGCACGAGCAGGGCTGGCTGATGGAGATTACCAGAGACCTGGACCACTGCATTCAGAGGATCAGGTGGGGCTGCACAGCTACAAATCTACCTGAAAGACGTTCTGAGAACGAGCATGAGGGGATCCCCTGCAAAAAATACAGCAGTGCAGGGAAATGAATGGGATATGCATCTGAAATGAATGGGATGTGTATCTGAAATGTGTGGGATATGCATCTGAAATGAGTGGGATATGCATCTGAAATGAATGGGATGTGTATCTGAAATGAGTGGGATATGCATCTGAAATGAGTGGGATATGCATCTGAAATGCATGGGATATGCATCTGAAATGAGTGGGATATGCATCTGAAATGAATGGGATATGTATCTGAAATGCATGGGATATGCAGTGGGATATGCATCTGAAATGCATGGGATATGCATCTGAAATGCATGGGATATGTATCTGAAATGCATGGGATATGTATCTGAAATGCATGGGATATGCATCTGAAATGCATGGGATATGCATCTGAAATGCATGGGATATGTATCTGAAATGCATGGGATATGTATCTGAAATGCATGGGATATGTATCTGAAATGCATGGGATATGTATCTGAAATGCATGGGATATGTATCTGAAATGCATGGGATATGTATCTGAAATGCATGGGATATGTATCTGAAATGCATGGGATATGTATCTGAAATGCATGGGATATGTATCTGAAATGCATGGGATATGTATCTGAAATGCATGGGATATGTATCTGAAATGCATGGGATATGTATCTGAAATGCATGGGATATGTATCTGAAATGCATGGGATATGTATCTGAAATGCATGGGATATGTATCTGAAATGCATGGGATATGTATCTGAAATGCATGGGATATGTATCTGAAAATGGGATATGGAAATGCATGGGATATGTATCTGAAATGCATGGGATTTGTATCTGAAATGAATGGGATATGCATCTGAAATGCATGAGATATTCATCTGAAATGCATGGGATATGTATCTGAAATGCATGGAATATGTATCTGAAACTGTAACAGTTACCCTGCAGGTCTCATTGTGGTTACACTTTTTCCATCAAGGGCAGTGTCAGATCTAAATAAACACTGCCACAGATTGATCATGTGGCCTCTGAGTCCCTAGTGCTTTGTTTGTTTTTGATCTGCTGTTTTGAGTGCCAGTGCACTGAGCTGCTGCATTGCACTGACACTGTGATTACAAGGCATGCTTTAGCCTACACAAGGATATCAAACAGTGTCTCTCCCGGTAGAAAGAAGCTGGTTCTGCACACACTCCCCGACTGAGACTGCTAGTCAGAGGTACTTCCTGGTGATTGATTTCATCCTGAACTCTATCAGGGTTACTCCTCAAGAGATCAGTCATTGACGTGAGCACTCGGTTCATGCTTTTCAAAGTACACACCACGAAACGCTTTGACATTGCATTAGAGATGATCCTCTGCAACGAAAAGAGGTACCCAGAGATGTGCAGTGGATGCTGGGTGCAAAATACGAGCCGTTCTCTTTGAAACGTGTTGTAATGAACCCTTTTTAAAAGGCAGGTCTTGGGTAGACTGGAGGATATTGTTCAGCAGTGTGCAGAATAGCAGTTGTGAAGGAAACTAGACGTCGAGAATCTGGGATTGTCAGATGAAATTTACACTTTGAATGTGTTTCAGGGACGCCAGGAAGAAGAAAGCGCCCCTGAGCCTGGGGTACCATGGCAATGTGGTAGACCTTTGGTAAGTGTTTCCTGGGGTATTGGACAGATGATGTAATAGGTGGATGGGGGTGCTGGGGGGGTGTCACGTCTTTGATGAAGGTTGATTACGGGGTGGTGGGGGTAGTGGAGGGAGAGGGTGATCTGATACTGTAAAATTGTCCCAAACTGGATGATATAATGCTTAATGTTTGGTGAATAGGGTCTGGCTGTCAGTCTCGTTTCTCTTTGCACAGCAGAGATGATAATCGTTCCTGAATGGAATTTCATCTAATCTCTGGAAGGAGAGGGGTGTGGGTGTGTGTGAGGGGACATTACCTTGAATCAGTGTTAAGAGGTGACTGGTGGTATTGGTGAGACTGGGAGGCTTGATTGATATCCGCCCAGATAATCCTCTTCTACAGATCAGCTGCAATCGCAAGCCTGTGTGGAGATGGAGAGCTCCTGCATGCGTGTGTGGGTGTGTGTGGGTGTGTGTAATTCGTACTGCTGGCAGCACAGTTGCACAAACAATTTCTATGGAAGAAAATAAATGTTAAAAAAAGTTTATCTTCTAGTCATATAGACTTGAAAGAATAAAAAAGAATACAGCTCTGCAAATCAACAGAAATCATTTAGCATGGTTTGAGTACCCAAACTGCATAAGATAATAGCTTTATATAACAGTAAGAGACACGCCACACACAGCGCATTAGCTATTAGATTACAATGGATACTTTGCATGTCAGAAATTCCTGTACAAGAATTTGGTTTCTCACTCGGAGATCTCGGCTCCTCTGCAAACAGGGGAACTGGCTGCCCTACAAGTAGATGACAAAAAGCCTTCCTGGAACCTCCAGGGAAGTGATCCGACTTCAAAGAGCTCGGGGAAAGGCTCAAATCAAATTAAGGCAAAAAAACAAGCCCTGATGTAATGCCCTGACAGCAGCTGAGCTGGGAGTTCTCAGTGAAGCTGTCAGGACTGATTGGCTGTAACAGCAGCCCAGGCATCCTCAGCACTGCAGCCCCCAGCACTGTCCCCAGCTCCACCAGCACATGGGCACGCAGCAGCAGAGGAGGCACTGCAGCCCCCAGCACTGCCCCCAGCTCCACCAGCACATGGGCACGCAGCAGCAGAGGAGGCACTGCAGCCCCCAGCACTGCCCCCAGCTCCACCAGCACATGGGCACGCAGCAGCAGAGGAGGCACTGCAGCCCCCAGCACTGCCCCCAGCTCCACCAGCACATGGGCACGCAGCAGCAGAGGAGGCAGAGCAAGCATTCAGAGACTTTGCAAAGAGGAGGCAGAGCAAGCATTCAGAGACTTTGCAAAGAGGAGGCAGAGCAAGCATTCAGAGACTTTGCAAAGAGGAGGCAGAGCAAGCATTCAGAGACTTTGCAAAGGAGGAGGCAGAGCAAGCATTCAGAGACTTTGCAAAGAGGAGGCAGAGCAAGCATTCAGAGACTTTGCAAAGAGGAGGCAGAGCAAGCATTCAGAGACTTTGCAAAGAGGAGGCAGAGCAAGCATTCAGAGACTTTGCAAAGAGGAGGTAGAGCAAGCATTCAGAGACTTTGCAAAGAGGAGGTAGAGCAAGCATTCAGAGACTTTGCAAAGAGGAGGTAGAGCAAGCATTCAGAGACTTTGCAAAGAGGAGGTAGAGCAAGCATTCAGAGACTTTGCAAAGAGGACGCAGAGCAAGCATTCAGAGACTTTGCAAAGAGGACGCAGAGCAAGCATTCAGAGACTTTGCAAAGAGGAGGTAGAGCAAGCATTCAGAGACTTTGCAAAGAGGAGGTAGAGCAAGCATTCAGAGACTTTGCAAAGAGGAGGTAGAGCAAGCATTCAGAGACTTTGCAAAGAGAACGCAGAGCAAGCATTCAGAGACTTTGCAAAGAGGACGCAGAGCAAGCATTCAGAGACTTTGCAAAGAGGAGGTAGAGCAAGCATTCAGAGACTTTGCAAAGAGGAGGTAGAGCAAGCATTCAGAGACTTTGCAAAGAGGAGGTAGAGCAAGCATTCAGAGACTTTGCAAAGAGGAGGCAGAGCAAGCATTCAGAGACTTTGCAAAGAGGAGGTAGAGCAAGCATTCAGAGACTTTGCAAAGAGGAGGCAGAGCAAGCATTCAGAGACTTTGCAAAGAGGAGGTAGAGCAAGCATTCAGAGACTTTGCAAAGAGGAGGCAGAGCAAGCATTCAGAGACTTTGCAAAGAGGAGGTAGAGCAAGCATTCAGAGACTTTGCAAAGTGGAGGCAGAGCAAGCATTCAGAGACTTTGCAAAGGGGGGAGGATCTCTGCATGTTAAACACGTGGAAGGGAGTCCTGATTCGGACTGTGGGTTTATTTTGTTCCACAATCCGATAACTTAGTGCCCAGGTGTCTTTTATCTGGGGGAAACTATACATGCATTTGAGCAATAAGCAGAGCAAATTGTGATGTCTTTCTCTGGCTCATCCCACAGGGAGAGGTTGGTGCGTGAGTACGATACTACAGGAGAGCTGCTGGTGGACCTGGGCTCTGACCAGACCTCCTGCCACAACCCCTTCAGCGGAGGGTACTACCCAGTGGGGCTCACCGAGCAGGAGGCAGCCCAGCTGATGCACTCCGAGCCGGCCAGGTTCCGCAGCCTGGTGCAGGAGAGGTAGGACTGCGGGTACAATGAGGAATACTCCCAGTCTCATTCTAGAACTTTTATACAACAGGCATTCTGAGTACAGTCGAATTCTGGAACATTTCTACCACAGTCATCCCAAGATGGGTTGGGGATGGGGAATGGGTTAAGGTTAATGTTAAGGTTAGGTTTGGGTCGTATTGTAGGATCCCATCTTTAGGGTTCCCATCCCAGGTTTAGGGTGTATCCGGGTTCAGTAGGGTAAGGTAAGGTTTAGGGTTCCAGGTTAGGTTTGGCGTCCAACCGTCCAGGGTAGAGGTAAGGGTAGGGTTAGGGTAGGGTTATGGTATTAGGAGTAGGGTAGAGGTAAGGTTAGGGTTAGGGTTAGGTTTGGGGTTAGCAGTAGGGTAGAGGTAAGGGTAGGGTTAGGGTAGGGTTAGGGTGGTATTAGGAGTAGGGTAGAGGTAAGGTTAGGGTTAGGGTTAGGTTTGGGGTTAGGGGTAAGGTTGAGGTAAAGGTAGGGTTAGGGTAGTGTTAGGGGTAGGGTAGAAGTAAGGGTAGGTTACTCCCAATTAAGGTTTGGGGTTGGCCAAAGGGTTCCAGGTTAGCGTTGGGGTTAAGGTTCGGTTTTCGTTAAGGTTAGGGTTAGGGTTGGTATTAAGGGTTATGTTTTGGGGTTAAGTTAGGGCAGACAACCCCAGGGTAGGGTTAGAGGTAGGGTAGAGGTAAGGCTAGCTTTAATGTTGGGGTTAGGGGTACAACCCAAGAGGTAGCGCTAAGGTTTGGAATTGGTTACAGTTTATGGTTTCACGTTTGGGTTAAGACTTTTGGGTGGGGGTTAGAGTTGGGTTGGGTTTGGTAGAGGTAAGGCTAGGTTTTGAGGTTGGGGTTAGGGTTGGGTTTGGTTTAGGGTTAGGTTAAGGTTAGGTTTAGAGTGGGGTTAGGGGTACGGTAGAGGTAAGGCTAGGTTTAGGGTTGGGTTAAGGTTTGGGTTGGGGTTGGGGTTAAGGTTTGGGTTAGGGTTGGGGTTGGGGTTGGGGTTAGGTTTGGGTTGGGGTTTGGGGTTTGGGTTGGGGTTGGGGTTGGGGTTGGGTTAAGGTTTGGGTTGGGGTTGGGGTTTGGTTTGGGTTGGGGTTGGGGTTAAGGTTTGGGTTGGGGTTGGGTTAAGGTTTGGGTTGGGTTTGGGGTTGGGGTTTGGGTTGGGGTTGGGGTTGGGTTGGGGTTGGGTTGGGGTTTGGGTTTGGGTTGGGGTTGGGGTTGGGGTTGGGGTTGGGGTTGGGGTTTGGGTTGTTTGGGTTAAGTTTTGGGTTTGGGTTGGGGTTGGGGTTTGGGTTGGGGTTAGGGTTGGGGTTGGGGTTTGGGTTGGGGTTTGGGTTGGGGTTTGGGTTGGGGTTAAGGTTTGGGTTGGGGTTGGGGTTAGGTTAGGTTTGGGTTTGGGTTTGGGTTTGGGTTGGGGTCAGGTTGGGGTTGGGGGTTTGGGGGGGTTGGGGTTGGGGGTTGGGGTTGGGGTTGGGGTTTGGGTTGGGGTTGGGGTTAGGGTTTGGGTTAGGGTTAGGGTTGAGGTTTGGGTTGGGGTTGGGGTTAAGGTTTGGGTTGAGGTTGAGGTTTGGGTTGGGGTTTGGGTTGGGGTTTGGGTTGGGGTTGGGGTTGGGGTTTGGGTTGGGGTTGGGGTTGGGGTTGGGGTTGGGGTTGGGGTTGGGTTGGGTTGGGGTTGGGTTGGGTTTGGTTAAGGTTTGGGTTGAGGTTTGGGTTGGGGTTGGGTTAAGGTTTGGCTTGGCGTTGACGATGAACTCATCACTAATTTTGTAGCGTTGGTGACCTTGTGTATTTTCTAGCCTTAGAAGACACATCGCTGCCATTAACAAGCTCGCGGACAAGGGCTTGTTCTTCTGGGACTACGGGAATGCCTTCCTCCTGGAAGCGAAGCGGGCCGGTGAGTCAGGGAGAGGCGTTGAAAAACATCGTCCCGCAGCTGCAAGTCACCAAGCAGAATCTCTCTGGGCACTGCAGTTTCCCGCATGCTTTTTGCCATGGTTATATTAGGCATTACCATAGTCTTCCCTGGATTGGGTGTGTAATACTCTTCTCTTTCTGGACTTTAGAATGCTTACCTATGTTTTACCATGCTTTTACTGTGCCATGCTTTCACTGTGCTTGGTTACACTGTGCCATGCTTTCACTTTGCTGTGCTTTCACTGTGCTTGGTTACACTGTGCCATGCTTTCACTGTGCTTGGTTGCACTGTGCTTGGTTACACTGTGCCATGCTTTCACTGTGCTTGGTTGCACTGTGCTTGATTGTACTGTGCCATGCTTTCACTGTGCTTGGTTACACTGTGCCATGCTTCCACTGTGCTTGGTGATACTGTGCCATGCTTTCATTGTGCTTGGTTACACTGTGCCATGCTTTCACTGTACTTGGTTACACTGTGTATGCTTTCGCTGTGCTTGGTTACACTGTGCCATGCTTTCACTGTTGTCAGCGTGTATAAGGGATGGACGAGGCAGGTTCTATGCAAGTGATTTCATCAGGATGTTCGTTTATGTTCACCTGATGTTCAGGTGACTGAAAGGGTAACCCTGTTCAATGTTGCAGGTGCTGATGTGGAGAAGCGTGGAGCTGGGAAGACAGAGTTTAAATATCCTTCCTACGTGCAGCACATCATGGGGTAAGCAGACTGTCTCTCTGACCTGGATCCTTGCTGCGTCTGACTGCGATACAGTAAGTGAGTGCAGCTTGCAGGCTGGGTGCTTCTGAACGAGATCAGTTAAACATTGGGTGAACATTATTTTTAGACATGCCTTTTCAGTTAGGATTCCCCCCCCACTGTAATCCTTGCTGTTTCCCAGGTGTGTTTAATAGTCCCAGTCCTTGGTGTGCTGGTTTGATTTGGGGCGCATTCATAGTGTGAGAATTTATATTCCTTGGACTGACTGATCGGAAGGGGCGTTAACCTCAAAGCATATTGTTAAGGCTGTGCTTGTTTTCTGAAGGCACGTGGATTCAGCGTTTAATACACAACGAGGGAAGGTCTTGTTCATGACCTCTGACATCATTTTGTACTTGTACTGACGATTCTGTTTTCAAGATTAGAAATACAGTGCCTGTTCCCAAACCTTGAACTCCATTTGTTTCCATAAAAGGATTCCAGATTAGCAGCAGTGTGCATTAGGGCCCGATAGCAGGTGATATGAAGCATTGTTTCAGTGAAACCCCTGCAAGGTATCATGCTTGCACCCCTTCATTTTGATCACGCACATCGGGGTACTACAGCGCAGAGTTTTGCAATGGCTGAACGATTTCTGATTACTGCAGCACAAGCTGCTGATTCTATTAGGAAGTTTGCAGTTTTAGCATTGATAGGAATACAGTTACTGATCAAAAATACACTTATGTGTTAAAAAAAAAAAAATCTTTACCATTGAATTGCTGATATATCAATAATTTTATTTTTGTAATACATTACCTATGCATACATTTTAGAGACCAGAAGTGGTGAACAGTGCCTCTCTCTCTCTCTCTCTCTCTCTCTCTCTTTTTTTCTCTCTCTCTCTCTCTCTCTCTCTCTCTCTCTCTCTCTCTCTCTCTCTCTCTCTCTCTCTCTCTCTCTCTCTCTCCCTCTCTCTCTCTCATCCTTCAGCCTTATCTCACGGAATGCCAAACATCCTCTCTCCGCTGGGTCTGCACCTCTCTCTCTCTCAGCATGGACAGTGCTGGGGGACCTCAGCAAAGGAGGTGGGTAGAGGGGCAGTCAGCATGGGCAGTGCTGGAGGACCTCAGCAAAGGAGGTGGGTAGAGGGGCTCTCTCTCTCTCCTGCTGGAGGACCTCAGCAAAGGAGGTGGGTAGAGGGGCAGTCATCATGGGCAGTGCTGGAGGACCTCAGCAAAGGAGGTGGGGTGCATTAGTGGGGTGCGTTTCCCTCTCTAAACACACACTTGTTTGTTTGAATGTTTCAAATTCTTCATCCTTCAGCCTTATGAAAGGAAAGCACTGCACACTGCCAGAGCAAACAGGCACGGAATGCCAAACATCCGTTTAATTCCATGATCCTGCCCACATTTCCAGGGATATATTCTCCTTGGGATTCGGACCGTTAGAGGGGACCGCTGGGTCTGCACCTCGGGGGACCCTGAAGACCTGACCGCCACTGATGTCATCGCCTCGACAGTGCTGGAGGACCTCAGCAAAGGAGGTGGGTAGAGGGGCAGTCAGCATGGGCAGTGCTGGAGGACCTCAGCAAAGGAGGTGGGTAGAGGGGCAGTCAGCATGGGCAGTGCTGGAGGACCTCAGCAAAGGAGGTGGGTAGAGGGGCAGTCAGCATGGACAGTGATGGGGGACCTCTGCAAAGGAGGTGGGTAGAGGGGCAGCAGCATGGACAGTGCTGGAGGACCTCAGCAAAGGAGGTGGGCAGTGGGGCAGTCAGCATGGACAGTGCTGGAGGACCTCAGCAAAGGAGGTGGGTAGAGGGGCAGTCAGCATGGGCAGTGCTGGAGGACCTCAGCAAAGGAGGTGGGTAGAGGGGCAGCAGCATGGACAGTGCTGGAGGACCTCAGCAAAGGAGGTGGGTAGAGGGGCAGTCAGCATGGACAGTGATGGGGGACCTCTGCAAAGGAGGTGGGTAGAGGGGCAGTCAGCATGGACAGTGCTGGAGGACCTCAGCAAAGGAGGTGGGTAGAGGGGCAGTCAGCATGGGCAGTGCTGGAGGACCTCAGCAAAGGAGGTGGGTAGAGGGGCAGTCAGCATGGGCAGTGCTGGAGGACCTCAGCAAAGGAGGTGGGTAGAGGGGCAGTCAGCATGGGCAGTGCTGGAGGACCTCAGCAAAGGAGGTGGGTAGAGGGGCAGTCAGCATGGGCAGTGCTGGAGGACCTCAGCAAAGGAGGTGGGTAGAGGGGCAGTCAGCATGGGCAGTGCTGGAGGACCTCAGCAAAGGAGGTGGGTAGAGGGGCAGTCAGCATGGGCAGTGCTGGAGGACCTCAGCAAAGGAGGTGGGTAGAGGGGCAGTCAGCATGGGCAGTGCTGGAGGACCTCAGCAAAGGAGATGGGTAGAGGGGCAGTCAGCATGGGCAGTGCTGGAGGACCTCAGCAAAGGAGAGGTGGGTAGAGCAAAGGAGATGGGTAGAGGGGCAGTCAGCATGGGCAGTGCTGGAGGACCTCAGCAAAGGAGGTGGGTAGAGGGGCAGTCAGCATGGGCAGTGCTGGAGGACCTCAGCAAAGGAGGTGGGTAGAGGGGCAGTCAGCATGGGCAGTGCTGGAGGACCTCAGCAAAGGAGATGGGTAGAGGGGCAGTCAGCATGGACAGTGCTGGAGGACCTCAGCAAAGGAGGTGGTTAGAGGGGCAGTCAGCATGGGCAGTGCTGGAGGACCTCTGCAAAGTATTTTTGCACAGTCATTTTGCAGTTTTCCCCCACACTTTTCCCATGGTTATACTATGCATTTCCCATAGTTTACTCTGGTTTGCCATGTTTTTGAATATGATTTCCCAGACCTCACTGTGCTGTATTACAATGTGTTGTGCTTTTACTTTGGGACACTTTTATAGGGGAAGTTGGGGAACCACTCACAATGACTTCAAGCATCATAAAAAAAGTCAAGGGACAGAAACAGCGAAGACGTTTGAAGCTACATGAAAATTGAAATGCTGCTGTTTTTAACACACTGTGTTAATCCTGCTCATGTTCCCTCACGTGCTGATTCACTGACCTTGTCCTCAACATCACTGCATGCACTATAAATAAAGGGAAACGCTCCCTCAGCAGTGACATTGCGACTGGGGCTGTGTAACCCGCTGAGGCAGTCTGCTGGAGAACGGAGAGTCGGTTCCAGAGCGCGTGGCTCACACAGTTCATCTTGTTTCACATTTCAGATGTGTTGAGAATTCCACTCTGACGGGAGCCTGTGCGGTCATTGAGGGTTTTTCAGGCGTTATATTATTGGATCATAGTTCAAGATTACAGCAGGACTGCCCAGCGAGATCCTCTCCCCCCACACTACGAAATCCGATCATTTCTATGAAACTCTTTTGATCTAGCAAAGCGCTTTAAAAAAAACAATTGTATTGTCAAACAGCAAGCGGTACGAGATTGATGGAGGGCAGATGAAAGGAGGAGGAAGCGTGATTATTGGGTTTGTTTTTGCACTTGATGGTTCATGACTCCTTACCTTTGTGTGGGGGGGGGGGGGGGGGGGGGGGGGGGGGGGGGGTAATAACTTTGATCACAACGCTTTTATTGGAATTCAATCTAAACTGGTTTACTGGGAAAAGCCAGTGCAGTGTGGTCTACTCCTGTCACAGAAACAGGAAGACAAGAAAAAAGGTGAATCCACTCTTTCAGAGGAGCGCTTTTTATTAACAAATGAACAAAAATAACAACAACATGTTAACAAGCTAGTTGTTAACAGTGAAGGAAGTGAAAGAGTGCTGTTTTAAAAGAAGTGCGATGCCACTTTATTACAGAAGGGATTTGTGCTTTGAAGTGTCTCAGTACTCTTATGAAACTTTATCAGAGTCACAGGACAGCAAATTGTAAATCTCGAGTAGTATGGTGCAGCATGTTTAAAAAGCATGCTGAATGCATGGCATTGTAATGGGAAAAGCATGGGAAAACTCTACTGGGGTGAACCTTTTAAAGGGCTGGCCTCTGAAAGGCACGGCACTGCAGTTTCCTGCCTCTGGCTCTTCAGCCTGGCCCAGACATCTGGCAAAGGCTCTTAAACAAATGGCAGGTCATTCAAAATAACAAGGCTATCTAAAACAATATACCAAAGAGCATGGACTGCTTCATAACTGAAACAGCGTTAAACAGGGCTCAGTGGGCTTGTAGAAATCTACTGGAACTAGCTGTTTTTTCTTCCCTTTCCCTGTGGTTTTACTAAGCGTTAGCATGCCTCTATGTGCTTTACCTTGCCTTCACTGTGCTTTATCACACAAAATAAACTTTCTTTTTAGATAGATCTTTTTTTTATTTTGTTCAAACCTATTTCTTTCGCTGGTATGATTGATCTCACCCTGGGTAGCCTCACTTTATAATAAAACATGCAGCTGTCAGGACTCTGAATAGGAGAGGCATCCTGAATGAATCGGGCTGTTACAGCCGCTGGGAATGAGTCCCTAACTGAGGCATGCCCGGCCTGAGTGACAACACAGGTGCTGTAGCTCTCAATCAATCAATCCAGACCCCTGTGTGCTGTAGCTCTCAATCAATCAATCCAGACCCCTGTGTGCTGTAGCTCTCAATCAATCAATCCAGACCCCTGTGTGCTGTAGCTCTCAATCAATCAATCCAGACCCCTGTGTGCTGTAGCTCTCAATCAATCAATCCAGACCCCTGTGTGCTGTAGCTCTCAATCAATCAATCCAGACCCCTGTGTGCTGTAGCTCTCAATCAATCAGTCCAGACCCCTGTGTGCTGTAGCTCTCAATCAATCAATCCAGACCCCTGTGTGCTGTAGCTCTCAATCAATCAATCCAGACCCCTGTGTGCTGTAGCTCTCAATCAATCAATCCAGACCCCTGTGTGCTGTAGCTCTCAATCAATCAATCCAGACCCCTGTGTGCTGTAGCTCTCAATCAATCAATCCAGACCCCTGTGTGCTGTAGCTCTCAATCAATCAATCCAGACCCCTGTGTGCTGTAGCTCTCAATCAATCAATCCAGACCCCTGTGTGCTGTAGCTCTCAATCAATCAATCCAGACCCCTGCGTGCTGTAGCTCTCAATCAATCAATCCAGACCCCTGTGTGCTGTAGCTCTCAATCAATCAATCCAGACCCCTGTGTGCTGTAGCTCTCAATCAATCAATCCAGACCCCTGTGTGCTGTAGCTCTCAATCAATCAATCCAGACCCCTGTGTGCTGTAGCTCTCAATCAATCAGTCCAGACCCCTGTGTGCTGTAGCTCTCAATCAATGCAGACCCCTGTGTGCTGTAGCTTTCAATCAATTCACTCGTAGTGCTTCTTTGATGCAGGTGTACCCTTTAACCCTTCCAAACAAGCTCTCCAGTGGGGCACTTTGAAAGCTTCCAGTGGGTTTGATTACTTTGCCTGACCTGCCACCTCTGTGCTGCAGATGTTCCCAGACTCCCTGCCCCTGTTGCTGCTGTCCTGAGTTCCACCCCTCCCCGTGCTGCTCAGACCTCTCCTCGGTTTTCTCTTGGTGTTACTTGCCTGTCCGCCTGAGTAACCTCCAGTTTTACATCAAATTAACACCTCCCAGTCCCTCGGGCTGGCAGACTGTAATAGCCTTTTCTTCTAGTGTGTGTTTGAAAAAATGCAAGTGCAGCTACTTTCTTGGACGATCCAGCTTTATAAAATGAAACAGCTGCAAGAACAGAAAGGGTATCCTATCCTATATCCTATAAAAAAAAGAAGACTCCATGGGGAAGAAAAAGAAAATAGGAAAAGACATTAAGCGTCGCTCAGCACCGGTAGTAAACGAGTCACATTTGGAACCCATGCAATTCTTATTTCCTCATTTCAGTATCTGACTCGGTGAGACAGCAGTACGACGACAACATCCACTGGATACGGGAGGCTGGCAAGCACAACATGGTAAGAGCAAGATACGCCTGCGTTCACAGGAACACACAGTGTACAAGCCTCTGTAAGAGCGAGACACGCCTGCGTTCACAGGAACACACAGTGTACAAGCCTCTGTAAGAGCGAGACACGCCTGCGTTCACAGGAACACACAGTGTACAAGACTGTAAGAGCGAGACACGCCTCCGTTCACAGGAACACACAGTGTACAAGCCTCTGTAAGAGCGAGACACGCCTGCGTTCACAGGAACACACAGTGTACAAGCCTCTGTTTTCCTGACGCATTCAGTGTGAGACTCAGCGGTTCATGTTTGCATTGCAGGTGGTGGGGTCCCAGGCTAGGATCCTGTACTCTGATCAGAAAGGACGCGTCTCCATTGCGCTCGCCATCAACACGGCCATCGCTGACGGACGCATCAAGGTCAGTGTGCTGTTAGCTGCCTCACTTCTGTGGAGGGCTCTGTGCATTAGACCCGCTCAAAACCCGATGCATAGGGTAGCAGACTTCTCATCTTTCTATCTCTGATCTGACATCAGATGGCTGTGCTGTCTATTTATTCTTCATTATAACAGCTGTTTAGGTGCAGTCAGGCAGGCAGGCAGACAGTCAGTCAGGAGATCCCTGCTGACCATGTGCCCCAGTGAGAGAGTCTGTGCAGGAGGCAGCTGCGCAGTGCCCTCCTGCTCCTTCCTGCACCCCGGCTCTCTCCGTCGCAGTGTTCCAGGATTGATGCGATGGATTCCCACACCTACTCGCCCCCCCACTGCGGGTTGATATTCTTCCATTTTCCATTTCACTTGTAACACAAACGCTGCCATTAATGAGAAGAACAATGACATATTAGACAGCATAGCTGCAACACGAAATGGCAGGTCTGCACTCTCCACAAGCAGCTAGAGGTCCTGTGATTCTCATAGGAACTCACTTTGTGATCCAGAATGCTGCTTTGATGCGCCCGACTCTGTGTCAGAGCTGCCGTCTTAGCTGCTGCACATGATTTTGTTAAAGTGGCCAATCATAAGTGCCGATGTGTAGCATTAGGACAACTGACAAGGTCACAACACCTCATACCCGATACTGCCCAACCCACTGTCAAAACCTCCCGAAATCAGAATAAATAGCACCATTGTTTGTTTTTCATTTGACATAAAAGGTATTTCAGTAAGGAGAAGTCTCTCTCAAAGTACCTTTCCAAAGGCAGTTAAGTTGCAATGTTGGATCTCAGGTATGCACAGTGTGTGTGTGTGAGTGTGTTTGTGTGTGTGTGGTGGATCTCAGGTGAGCACAGTGTGTGTGTTGGATCTCAGGTGAGCACAGTGTGTGTGTGTGAGTGTGTTTGTGTGTGTGTGGTGGATCTCAGGTGAGCACAGTGTGTGTGTTGGATCTCAGGTATGCACAGTGTGTGTGTGTGAGTGTGTTTGTGTGTGTGTGGTGGATCTCAGGTGAGCACAGTGTGTGTGTTGGATCTCAAGTGAGCACAGTGTGTGTGTGTGAGTGTGTTTGTGTGTGTGTGTGTTGGATCTCAGGTGAGCACAGTGTGTGTGTTGGATCTCACGTGTGCACAGTGTGTGTGTGGCTCTAAGGTGAGCACAGTGTGTGTGTGGATCTCAGGTGAGCACAGTGTGTGTGTGGATCTCAGGTGAGCACAGTGTGTGTGTGGATCTCAGGTGTGCACAGTGTGTGTGTGGATCTCAGGTGTGCACAGTGTGTGTGTTGGAAGAGCCACACGTGTCACACACCACAACCTAGGAGTCCACTCGTGTGTGTGTGTGTGGATCTCAGGTGTGGACAGTGTGTGTGTTGGCTCTCAGGTGTGCACAGTGTGTGTATTGGATCTCAGGTGTTCTTGTTCCCCTGCTTGTTTTCCTTGCTGCTGCAGGCTCCAGTGGTAATCAGCAGAGACCACCATGACGTCAGTGGGACAGACAGCCCCTTCAGAGAAACATCCAATATCTATGATGGGTCTGCTTTCTGTGCAGGTACCTGCAGGGCTGTACCACACTGTAGGAATCACGAGATGCAGAGCACCATGCAATGTGCATCACGATACATGCAACGGTCCTGATGGGCTGCTGTTACAGTAGGATGCATATCAAGATCAAATAATCATTTTAAACAGGGTGTAGAATTTGGCTGGACAGCTTGATCATGACTCACTGATGAAAGCATTACTTGTTTTTAAGCCACTGTATCTGAATTAAATTGTCAGAAGCAAGAACATACTGTGGGGAAGGGTGGGGGTGAAGGTAGATCTCCTGTCCGCTGTAGTTCCCTCTCTCTAGTTGGATTGATATTAAATGCTGAGCCTCTGTACATTGTGTGTATGTATATGTGTGGAAGTGATGCTGATCTTGCTTGCAGACATGGCCGTGCAGAACTTTGTAGGGGATGCTTTCAGAGGCGCCACGTGGGTTGCACTGCACAACGGAGGAGGAGTTGGATGGTAAGACAGATCTCAAGGCAGCTTTGTTTCCTTGCAATCAATTGTATGAGTTTCATCTCTAACCAAGCCTGCCTCAAGCCTGTCTCTATCCAAGCCTCTCTAACCAAGCCTTCCTCTAACCAAACCCGTCTCCAAACCTGCCACTAACTAAGCCTGCCTCTAACCAAGCCTAAAGTAAACAGGTTGTTCTTACCTACTGCCTGCCTAACTAATCAATACTTTGAATCGTGCAGAAACGCACACACAAGGAACACAGGCAGTGCTTGTTCATTGGCAGAGCTTTGTTAACACTGTGTGACGCTGCAGTGGTGAATGAGGGCTTCCTTTGCTTTTGATCAGCTCACAGCATCTGGACTGTATCGAGGGTTATATAGTTAGTGCCCACATGTTGCTCTAATTAGTGTCCAATCCGAGCCCTGCTTTAATGAAGGAATCGTCTTTCAAGCTCTACTTCACTGTTACACAAGGGTTTGCTATTTACTGTGCATACTATTTTTCTCACCCTTATAAAAGTTCACCGCTGTGTTTTTGCAGTCTCCCCCCCATGCATTTCCCATAGTTTACCCTGGTTTGCCATGTTTATTAATAGCTTTACCATACCTCGCTATTCTTTACAATGTTTACCTATGAACATTTTAGACCACTTTGTGCTTTTAATTAGACGTCTTAAACAACTTCTCAAAAGTCTCATGCGTTTTACCATGTGTGTTCCTTTTATCTTAATATTTAAATGAATTGCATGTGTGGCATATTAAAGTCATCAATTAAATTAGACAATCACTAATTTGCCTATTTTTCAAGATTTTCGGTTCCAGTGGTTTGATTGCAACACAGCCAGTCCAGACTGCAGGAGCAATGAGGTGTTGTGGTGCATGTGTAGGGATGTACGGATGTAGGGATGTAGGGAAGGAGCTGTTGATAGGCAGCAGCAGGTCTGCTCAAGTGTGTCTCTATTGCAGTCTAGCACAGCGGTGTGAGTGTCCCTGTTAGAGGCCATTGGAAAACACATCTCCAAACGAAATGAATTCATGATGATGGTTTATTGCAGGGTGGGTCCACTAGATCAGTTTGAGACGTGCGTGCTCATTGCACAGCCTGAGGTCATTCATCAAAGGCTTCTATTTCCTGAGCACAGTTCACATTTCTGCAATTATTATACTTAATACTGTTGTTGCAGACTATTGTTGCCCGACCATAATGTTCTGTAAAATATGGATTTTATTATAAATGACATGCTGTTACTAATAACAGGCATGTGAAGGAGGTAACATGAAGAGCAGTATAATACAGTCCTGTGAGAGCAGTATAATGCAGAATGTACAGCGTGCCAGGCTGCTCTTTCCTGTGAGAGCAGTATAATGCAGAATGTACAGCGTGCCAGGCTGCTCTTTCCTGTGAGAGCAGTATAATGCAGAATGTATGATGTGCCAGGCTGCTCTTTCCTGTGAGAGCAGTATAATGCAGAATGTACAGCGTGCCAGGCTGCTCTTTCCTGTGAGAGTAGTATAATGCAGAATGTACAGCGTGCCAGGCTGCTCTTTCCTGTGAGAGCAGTATAATACAGAATGTACAGCGTGCCAGGCTGCTCTTTCCTGTGAGAGCAGTATAATGCAGAATGTACAGCGTGCCAGGCTGCTCTTTCCTGTGAGAGCAGTATAATGCAGAATGTACAGCGTGCCAGGCTGCTCTTTCCTGTGAGAGCAGTATAATGCAGAATGTATGATGTGCCAGGCTGCTCTTTCCTGTGACAGCAGTATAATGCAGAATGTACAGCGTGCCAGGCTGCTCTTTCCTGTGACAGCAGTATAATGCAGAATGTATGACGTGCCAGGCTGCTCTTTCCTGTGAGAGCAGTATAATGCAGAATGTATGACATGCCAGGCTACAGATGCTTGTAAATATTCCAGACGGGTGCAGGAGTTAGTTATCATGGACCTGCTTTGTCTCCGAAGGGGAGAAGTCACTAACGGTGGGTTTGGGCTGGTTCTCGACGGCTCTGGGGACGCTGCAAGGAGAGTGACAATGATGCTGAACTGGGATGTTTCTAATGGGGTGAGTCCCGTCCTGCAGCCATTCCCAGCTGCACCCCTCAGGGGCCGTTCAGACCACTACTACAGTAATGGCAATCTGGAGAATCTAGCCCAGTGTGCACTACAATGCAATGTGCTTCAATCCCTGTGGTTTGTGGTTTTACGATTTGATGTAAAGCTGCACAGTGTATATACACTATATATACACTATATATATATATATATATATATATATATATATATATATATATATATATATATATATATATATATATATATATATATATATATATATATATATATATATATATATATGTATATATATATGTGTGTGTGTGTGTGTGTGTGTGTGTGTGTGTGTGTGTGTGTATGCTGTGATTTGGTCCTGCTATCTGTACCTGTGCATTTGATAAAAGGAGGCTGTCAAGCTGCCCTAAGTCTGTGTGGCATTTGTTCCCAGGTGGCTCGACGGTGCTGGTCAGGGAATGACAAGGCCTACGAGACGATCTGCCAGACCATGCGGGAGCACAGTGACCTGAGAGTGACCCTGCCGCACAACGTGGTGGACGAGGGGCTGCTGGACAGGGCTCTGCGGCACTGAGAGAGGAATCCAATCACAAACACCACGCGCCTGGCCGCTCCCACCTCTATCGGGGCTCTTTTCCAGCTTTGCAGCGTATCTGGGTTTGAAATCTTTAGGAATGCTTTTACAAGTGCAGCGGCAGTTTGATTGAATAGCACCGTAGAACAGCAAGATACAGATCAGGTGGTGTGCCGCTGCTGTCGTTTGATTGAATCTGTCCCTAATCTCTCTCTTCTCTTGGCTTTTCTCTCCTATATGTTAGCAGTTTCTAACGGTCTGGAATTGTAACCGGTGTTAATGTGCTCAAGTTTGGTTCAGGTATCACAGTAAATGAAACTATAATAAATATTACACTTTAGTTCTCTGTCTACCATTTCATCCACTTACATGCATGACTTTGGTAATGCACTAACCGCACTGATGGTACAGCTCGTGTGATAAAAACTGAACGCAAACTCCTGTGGATCAGTGTGTCCATTTCCTCACACAGCTCAGGAGAACTGAAGGTTCAGCGGGAGTCCTCCGATCCCAGGACTGAGCCAGCCTCCTCTTCTACACCTAGGAACTCACTCCCTCTGATAATCACAGTCCTGAGCCAATGCGACGCTCCCTCTGGTTAATCACAGTCCAGAGCCAATGCGACGCTCCCTCTGGATAATCACAGTCCAGAGCCAATGCCACGCTCCCTCTGGATAATCACAGTCCAGAGCCAATGAGACACTCCCTCTGGATAATCACAGTCCAGAGCCAATGCGATGCTCCCGCTGGGTAGTCACAGTCCAGAGCCAATGGCATGCTCCCTCTGGATAATCACAGTCCAGAGCCAATGCCAAGCTCCCTCTGGATAATCACAGTCCAGAGCCAATGCCACGCTCCCTCTGGATAATCACAGTCCAGAGCCAATGCGACGCTCCCTCTGGATAATGACAATCCACTTAAAGAGTTCAGTGTGTGAGAGCGGGGCTCGAGCATCCTTGTGAAGTGTTTCAGCACTAAGCTGTGGCTTCAGAACAGGTGTCATTAATTAGAGTAATCTTTTCCCTTATTGAGTATTAACAGAATGCCTGACCTCCATAGGAAACAGTGGGGGAGCAGTGCCCGGCTGCTGTATAATCACAAACACAGGCTCCGGGGCAGAGTGAAGAGACAGCACCTGTGACTGCTGCCTTTCTGTTTTAGAAGTGACCTCCAGACTGCTGTGCTGTACCCTGCAGGAGGGGCTGGGTGTGGCATGAACTGCAGGGGTTTCTGTATTGTGTAGCTCTGATGTTTACCATCATGCATTCTTCACCTTGTTCCACGCCCTCCAGCACAAGCTAGGCAGCTTGATGTGTTTTTAATGGGATCTGCATCACGCAAGCTGTTGGCACTGAAAATGAGAACACGTGAGGTGTGCCTGTTTTGTGATTTGCTTTGCAGGACTAGAGGGGTGGAGGCTTCAGGAGCTTCGCAAAGGGGCAGCAGTATGTAACCGGCAGGACAACTGCTGACGATGTATCACGGGAAAGAAGCACGATTCCGGGGAGGGCAATAAGACTCCCGTTGCATAGCAGTTTTACTATGAGTTTATTAAGACACAACTGAGCTTGTTGTCGCTATGCTGGTGCTAATCAAGCTGGAATGGGTGAAACTGCTATGCCATACGAGTCTTAATTCCAACCCTGTGACTCTGCTATGCACAATGAATTGCTCTACCCCTGCCCCCAAGGTGTCTATGGAGATATGGCTCCGTCCTGATCCAGGGAAGTGGAGGACAGACCAGATGAGATCTTTGATACACCCTGGCTGTCCTTGGTTGAGCAGGCAGTAGTGAATTTTACAACACAGCCCCCTCCAAAGGCTCCTTGGTGTTTTACGGCACGCAGCCCACATCACAGACAGCTCTGCGTCCAGCTTTGAACTTCACTGCAGAGTTCTCTTTGACTGGTTACTTCTGCACCTGTTTAATAGGGTTACATTGCTCTATAGTTTCATATGCAAACTCTACCAATTGTGCTTTTAAAACCATTATAATGAATCAGAAAGCGCTGTGCAGGTAATAAAAACAAACCATAAAACACTTGAGCGGTATTATTTTTTATGACACAGGAGAACTGTGTGACAGGGTGCAGCGCTCCGGGTGTTTTGTGCTATTCCTATTTGCTTGGGCATGTGGCATGCTTGTGCAGTGTTATCAATGAAAGAACTTCCACATGCGTGCCTTAACACAGAGACAAGGACGTGCCCGAAGATGCCTCTGTGTTAGAGGAGCATCACGCATATAAAACACGGCCCTCAGCTTCCAAGCATCCTTATAAAAACCAGGGCTAGAAACACAATATCAGGGTTACTTCCCGTTTCCCAGCCATGTGAGTGTCACCTGGTTAGAGTTCAAATACATCACTAAACACTAGCCAGAATCAGCACCAAACATACCCATGATAAGTGTGCCGTGCCAGAGGAAGAGAAACTGCCGAGGAGAGACCGTGCAGCTGAAAGTGTTAGAACAGCCTGCTGCTGGACTGTACCACCAGTTCTTATGGCAGATTGATAGATGGATGGATTTAATATATATATATATATATATATATATATATATATATATATATATATATATATATATATATATATATAGAGAGAGAGAGAGAGAGAGAGAGAGAGAGAGAGAGAGAGAGAGAGAGAGAGAGAGAGAGAGATACATACATACATACATACATACATACATACATACATACATATATACATATATAGATAGATACATACATACATATACTGTACTTTGTGTTTGCTACAGTGATTCTTAATTTCAGTACAGCAGCACAGCATACTGTGATCACCCACTAGTGGTGGGATGAGGGAATTGTTTTTTGCATCCAATGTGAGCACTATTAGTAAAAACCCTTTAAAAAGCTTACCATAGTAAAAGCACAGCAAAGTGTAATACAGTGAAGCACAGCAAAGTGTAACACAGTGAAGCACAGCAAAGTGTAACACAGTGAAAGACAGCAAAGTGTAACACAGTGAAGCACAGCAAAGTGTAACACAGTGAAGCACAGCAAAGTATAATACAGTGAAGCACAGTAAAGTGTAATACAGTGAAGCACAGTGAAAGCACAGCAAAGTGTAACACAATGAAGCACAGCAAAGTGTAACACAGTGAAACACAGCAAAGTGTAACACAGTGAAGCACAGCAAAGTGTAATACAGTGAAACACAGTGAAAGCACAGCAAAGTGTAACACAGTGAAGCACAGCAAAGTGTAATACAGTGAAGCACAGTGAAAGCACAGCAAAGTGTAACACAGTGAAGCACAGCAAAGTGTAATACAGTGAAGCACAGCAAAGTGTAACACCGTGAAGCACAGCAAATTGTAATACAGTGAAGCACAGTGAAAGCACAACAAAGTGTAATACAGTGAAGCACAGTGAGAGCACAGAAAAGTGTAATACAGTGAAGCACAGCAAAGTGTAATACAGTGAAGCACAGTGAAAGCACAGCAAAGTGTAACACAGTGAAGCACAGCAAAGTGTAATACAGTGAAGCACAGCAAAGTGTAATACAGTGAAGCACAGTGAAAGCACAGCAAAGTGTAACACAGTGAAGCACAGCAAAGTGTAACACAGTGAAGCACAGCAAAGTGTAATACAGTGAAGCACAGTGAAGCACAGCAAAGTGTAACACAGTGAAGCACAGCAAAGTGTAACACAGTGAAGCACAGTGAAAGCACAGCAAAGTGTAATACAGTGAAACACAACAAAGTGTAATACAGTGAAGTACAGTGAAGTGAAAGCACAGCAAAGTGTAATACAGTGAAGCACAGTGAGAGCACAGCAAAGTGTAATACAGTGAAGTACAGTGAAGTGAAAGCACAGCAAAGTGTAATACAGTGAAGCACAGCAAAGTGTAATACAGTGAAGCACAGTGAGAGCACAGCAAAGTGTAATACAGTGAAACACAACAAAGTGTAATACAGTGAAGCACAGTGAAAGCACAGCAAAGTGTAATACAGTGAAACACAACAAAGTGTAATACAGTGAAGCACAGTGAGAGCACAGAAAAGTGTAATACAGTGAAGCACAGCAAAGTGTAATACAGTGAAGCACAGCAAAGTGTAATACAGTGAAGCACAGTGAAAGCACAGCAAAGTGTAACACAGTGAAGCACAGCAAAGTGTAACACAGTGAAGCACAGCAAAGTGTAACACAGTGAAAGCACAGCAAAGTGTAACACAGTGAAGCACAGCAAAGTGTAACACAGTGAAGCACAGCAAAGTGTAATACAGTGAAGCACAGTGAAAGCACAGCAAAGTGTAACACAGTGAAGCACAGCAAAGTGTAATACAGTGAAGCACAGTGAAAGCACAGCAAAGTGTAATACAGTGAAACACAACAAAGTGTAATACAGTAAAGTACAGTGAAGTGAAAGCACAGCAAAGTGTAATACAGTGAAGCACAGCAAAGTGTAATACAGTGAAGCACAGTGAGAGCACAGCAAAGTGTAATACAGTGAAACACAACAAAGTGTAATATAGTGAAGCACAGCAAAGTGTCACTGATGCGACTGAAGAAGATAAACCCCGGTACTGACAGAGGGATCTCTTCCAAACCCTCACAGGTACTGAGCAACAACCCCTTAGACAAGAGTACCATAGCACAAGCATTGCAAAGAGGGACGTAGCACAGGGAAAGCATTGCAAAGAGGGACGTAGCACAGAGAAAGCATGATACAGCATAGACCAGCACTGCAAAGAGGGACGTAGCACAGGGAAAGCATTGCAAAGAGGGACGTAGCACAGGGAAAGCATGATACAGCATAGGCCAGCATTGTAAAGAGGGACGTAGCACAGAGAGGTCTGGTAAAGCATATTCCAATAAAACATGTCAAACCAGGGTAAAGTATGACAAATGCACAGTATAACCATGGGAAAAGCATAGGGGAAACTGACAAATTTACCATTGTGATGGGTTTGGACACTCCACCTAGTGATATATTATTAAAGTCAGCATTGCATTGAAACCCTTTATAACAGTAAACCATAGTAAGTTTGCATGGTCACTTTGCAGTTTGCTGTTCTTTTACACAATATGCTATCCCTGCTCTTGCAATGTTAACCATATCTTTTATCATGGTTTACTATGTGGTTTACCCTGCTTTTCCTTGTTAGAGATGTCCTCTTCTGTTGCTTCACTTGACCCTTCTATACACAGTACTCCCAGACAGAGAATGAGAGATCCCTCCTGTTAATTAATGTATATTCGGTTGCAGGGACTCTTTCAACGACTGGTCATTCCACTAACTATGTCATTGCCGTGGAGCTGCCAACCGAGCAATCTCAGTGGCACTGGATCAAGCGTGGAGTGGCTCTTATTTGTGCCCTCGACTACTAACACAAACAAACCAACACAGAACCCGTCCATTACAGCCCAGTGCTGCTCTAGCCTGTAATGTCGATTTTCTATTAAGAATACACAAATGCACTGGTTTGACTGTATTGTTGTGTTCATGTGCGCTGTGTTTTGTTGTGCGAGTGTGTGTTTGTCTAGGTGCTGGGCGGTAAGCATGCTCCATGCTGAAGCTAGCTGTTTGTTGCAGTGCTCTGTGAAGGGTCACCTTTTCCTTCAGGGATCGGATTTCACAGCAGCTTGGCAGCCTGTGCTGTGGCAGCTGATCATAAAGGAGTTATTTTTAACCCTGCACATCCTGATGATTTTCTGTGATGGCACTTCACTGCGTTACACAAAACGATACTGCACAAGGAGATCGAAACGTACAGAAAAGAGCTCCGAAACACACGCTCACCAGGAATGTAAAGCCAACAAAAAGAAAATGCAGTAGTATTGAAATATTTATGCCATACATGTTTAAAATCATCTCGGGCTATTAAAAGCTAATCTGTTTGCCAAATCTGTATAATTATTTATTCAAAGAAAATTCTACTTTACATGATTTAATAATATTCTCATAGCATCCGACATTGATAAAAAATGTTTACTAGTTTTATTTTATCAACTGTATTCTTGATGTTTTTTTTCTGACTTGCCAAAGCCTATAGCCTATGGCAATATATATATATACATAAACAAATTGCACATGCTTTTCAGAAAATGGTTTGTTTTTGTTCTTATTCTTTTTCTACAATCTGAACAATAGCTTGATAAGATTTAACACTTAACACACACCAGCATGTGGGGTATGAGGATTCCCAAGAACAGTGGAACAGAGGAGGTGCTTGCATGTGCTGTACACCACCTGCTAATATCTTGCAATCGCTTCTGCTTGCATGCAGCCCAGGGAAACAATATTGACATTAATAAGAGGGGGCAGTACGTGTGGGCATCGCTGTGCAATTGCTATCTAAGTGATTTCCCAAAAAGAACCCATGTGTTTTGTGTGTTTGGTCGCTCAGCTGATAGATGTGTTAGTGTCCTCGGCTCATAGCTGAGATTGCAACACCATTAGGTAATGGAAGTCCATACCGCTGCAGTGATGGCAGGAGTAACTGGAGAACACTGCCTCTCGCTAGCTGCTCCTGTTTGTTTTTCAAGGGGTGTTTCTGGTCTCAGCAAGCCTGAGATAAATGAATCTCTCCCAGATCTGAATTATGTCTTCAACCATACAATTAGGAGGGATCCTGTTTCTAGCCAGGGGATGCGTCTGGTGAAAATGTAATTAACTACTATATATATATATATATATATATATATATATATATATATAGAGAGAGAGAGAGAGAGAGAGAGAGAGAGAGAGAGAGAGGGAGAGAGAGAGAGAGAGAGAGAGATTTACTGTAAATTACATTCAAATTGACTACAGGAAATCAATTAGTTCTGCAAAATGTAACAGACTGGGCTGCACAAGAATAAAGCACACCAGCCTGCTTTGCTAAGCTGCCTGTCTGAGACACAGCGATTGGAAAGAAACACAGATCTAAAGGAAATCCATTTATCAGGAAACCAATGCATGAAGAGTACGTCCTGTAGTATGAGAGAGATGTGGAATTGTGTACTGTGGACTGCAGTACGAGAGAGATGTGGAATTGTGTACTGTGGACTGTAGTATGAGAGAGATGTGGAATTGTGTACTGTGGACTGTAGTATGAGAGAGATGTGGAATTGTGTACTGTGGACTGTAGTACGAGAGAACTGTCTTTACTGCACAATGTAACCGGGCAGAGGCTGCTTGTGAACCAGCGACAACACACTCCTCAAGAGAGCAGAGCCACTGCACCCAGGTCACTAGCATGAGCAGTTACAGAGCTCCCAGCCTCGCTGCTCACCTGCCAGGGGTCACACACTCCTCAAGAGAGCAGAGCCACTGCACCCAGGTCACTAGCATGAGCAGTTACAGAGCTCCCAGCCTCGCTGCTCACCTGCCAGGGGTCACACACTCCTCAAGAGAGCAGAGCCACTGCACCCAGGTCACTTGCATGAGCAGTTACAGAGCTCCCAGCCTCGCTGCTCACCTGCCAGGGGTCACACACTCATCAAGAGAGCAGAGTCACTGCACCCAGGTCACTTGCATGAGCAGTTGCAGAGCTCCCAGCCTCGCTGCTCACCTGCCAGGGGTCACACACTCATCAAGAGAGCAGAGTCACTGCACCCAGGTCACTAGCATGAGCAGTTACAGAGCTCCCAGCCTCGCTGCTCACCTGCCAGGGGTCACACACTCCTCAAGAGAGCAGAGCCACTGCACCCAGGTCACTAGCATGAGCAGTTACAGAGCTCCCAGCCTCGCTGCTCACCTGCCAGGGTCACACACTCCTCAAGAGAGCAGAGACACTGCACCCAGGTCACTAGCATGAGCAGTTACAGAGCCCCCAGCCTCGCTGCTCACCTGTCACACACTCCTCAAGAGAGCAGAGACACTGCACCCAGGTCACTAGCATGAGCAGTTACAGAGCCCCCAGCCTCGCTGCTCACCTGCCAGGGGTCACACACTCATCAAGAGAGCAGAGTCACTGCACCCAGGTCACTAGCATGAGCAGTTACAGAGTCCCAGCCTCGCTGCTCACCTGCCAGGGGTCACACACTCATCAAGAGAGCAGAGTCACTGCACCCAGGTCACTAGCATGAGCAGTTACAGAGCTCCCAGCCTCGCTGCTCACCTGCCAGGGGTCACACACTCCTCAAGAGAGCAGAGCCACTGCACCCAGGTCACTAGCATGAGCAGTTACAGAGCTCCCAGCCTCGCTGCTCACCTGCCAGGGGTCAAGAGAGCAGAGTCACTGCACCCAGGTCACTAGCATGAGCAGTTACAGAGCTCCCAGCCTCGCTGCTCACCTGCCAGTCACACACTATCAAGAGAGCAGAGTCACTGCACCCAGGTCACTTGCATGAGCAGTTACAGAGCTCCCAGCCTCGCTGCTCACCTGCCAGGGGTCACACACTCCTCAAGAGAGCAGAGCCACTGCACCCAGGTCACTAGCATGAGCAGTTACAGAGCTCCCAGCCTCGCTGCTCACCTGCCAGGGGTCACACACTCATCAAGAGAGCAGAGTCACTGCACCCAGGTCACTAGCATGAGCAGTTACAGAGCTCCCAGCCTCGCTGCTCACCTGCCAGGGGTCACACACTCCTCAAGAGAGCAGAGTCACTGCACCCAGGTCACTAGCATGAGCAGTTACAGAGCTCCCAGCCTCGCTGCTCACCTGCCAGGGGTCACACACTCCTCAAGAGAGCAGAGTCACTGCACCCAGGTCACTAGCATGAGCAGTTACAGAGCTCCCAGCCTCGCTGCTCACCTGCCAGGGGTCACACACTCCTCAAGAGAGCAGAGTCACTGCACCCAGGTCACTTGCATGAGCAGTTACAGAGCTCCCAGCCTCGCTGCTCACCTGCCAGGGGTCACACACTCCTCAAGAGAGCAGAGCCACTGCACCCAGGTCACTTGCATGAGCAGTTACAGAGCTCCCAGCCTCGCTGCTCACCTGCCAGGGGTCACACACTCCTCAAGAGAGCAGAGTCACTGCACCCAGGTCACTAGCATGAGCAGTTACAGAGCTCCCAGCCTCGCTGCTCACCTGCCAGGGGTCACACACTCCTCAAGAGAGCAGAGTCACTGCACCCAGGTCACTAGCATGAGCAGTTACAGAGCTCCCAGCCTCGCTGCTCACCTGCCAGGGGTCACACACTCCTCAAGAGAGCAGAGTCACTGCACCCAGGTCACTTGCATGAGCAGTTACAGAGCTCCCAGCCTCGCTGCTCACCTGCCAGGGGTCACACACTCCTCAAGAGAGCAGAGTCACTGCACCCAGGTCACTAGCATGAGCAGTTACAGAGCTCCCAGCCTCGCTG
Organism: Polyodon spathula; assembly: GCF_017654505.1. Taxonomy (NCBI): domain Eukaryota; kingdom Metazoa; phylum Chordata; class Actinopteri; order Acipenseriformes; family Polyodontidae; genus Polyodon; species Polyodon spathula. The sequence continues at coordinate 38,243,741 of NC_054549.1, read as the reverse complement.
CTCACCTGCCAGGGGTCACACACTCCTCAAGAGAGCAGAGTCACTGCACCCAGGTCACTAGCATGAGCAGTTACAGAGCTCCCAGCCTCGCTGCTCACCTGCCAGGGGTCACACACTCCTCAAGAGAGCAGAGCCACTGCACCCAGGTCACTAGCATGAGCAGTTACAGAGCTCCCAGCCTCGCTGCTCACCTGCCAGGGGTCACACACTCCTCAAGAGAGCAGAGCCACTGCACCCAGGTCACTAGCATGAGCAGTTACAGAGCTCCCAGCCTCGCTGCTCACCTGCCAGGGGTCACACACTCCTCAAGAGAGCAGAGTCACTGCACCCAGGTCACTAGCATGAGCAGTTACAGAGCTCCCAGCCTCGCTGCTCACCTGCCAGGGGTCACACACTCCTCAAGAGAGCAGAGTCACTGCACCCAGGTCACTAGCATGAGCAGTTACAGAGCTCCCAGCCTCGCTGCTCACCTGTCACACACTCCTCAAGAGAGCAGAGCCACTGCACCCAGGTCACTGCATGAGCAGTTCAGAGCTCCCAGCCTCGCTGCTCACCTGCCAGGGGTCACACACTCATCAGCAGAGTCACTGCACCCAGGTCACTTGCATGAGCAGTTACAGAGCTCCCAGCCTCGCTGCTCACCTGCCAGGGGTCACACACTCCTCAAGAGAGCAGAGCCACTGCACCCAGGTCACTAGCATGAGCAGTTACAGAGCTCCCAGCCTCGCTGCTCACCTGCCAAGGGTCACACTCCACAGCAGCAGTGCAGCACACAATGTACGTTTGTAATTTCTTCTAAATGCTTTTTCCCAGTAAAAGGAAATTAAATTGCTCAGCCTGGCAGTCTTTTATATAATCCACAGCTGCCTTTGCACTTACAGTTTTTACTGTTTTATTGGGCTTATTTTTCTTTCATGTTGTCCTTGGTTTAGTGACAGCGGGAGAGTATTTAAATACATACTGGATGTACTGTGTGTTCCATGTGCATACCAAAGAAAGCATCAGCTATTGAATCAAACCTTGCGCATGCAGCTAGGCCATTCGCAGCACAGTGTGGAAGCACATTCTTTTCAGAGGTGCTGAGAGAAATGCTGCAGAGAATGGCACTTTACGAGATGCTTAAAAAAAACTGTTTTAGTTCTTCTATTATGTTCATTCTTTTCCCCAGGCAATCCATCATTTTCTTTATTAATATTGTCTTGTTTGAAAAAGTTTTCATGGCAACACAGCGACAAGAGTTTAGGGCGACGTTCATGATTGAGGATTCTTTTGTTTAAACCACCAATCAGAATTTGAAGCCTGTGTGTTTTGCTTCTCATCAGTATTTGCTTCTTTTGTACTGTGCATGCTCTGCACTTGCTCGCCTTGTTTTCCGCTTACTGTGTCAGAAAAAGGTCTCGACTTCAATGGTTTAAATGTGTTGCTATTAAGAAAGTATAAATGGATAACATTATTACTGCTGAGTATTTTTGCAGCATGGGTAACGCTACCTTCCTAAGATTATTGAAGTGCAATGTAAAGATGTGGTGAGCGTGTTTGTTGACTGTTTTCAAACACGGGGAATTCATCGTCTCTGTTTCTAAAGCATGGGCAGTGTGCATTCCTAATCGTAAAGAGATGTGTTGATGGCATTTCTTCTGCTTTTACATATTTGTAAAATAACTATTTGAAAGACTAGTAACCAGTCCTGTATTCCGTCTTTTTTCATTGTATAAACAAGGGTAGCAGTTTCTGACACCACAATACGACCCGTCAGAATTTATTGCCATCTTTTCCCCACATTGTACAATAAAACAGGGGTAAGCAATTTCTGATGGGGAGGCAAATTGCGACATCGGTAATCTTCAGATTTGGATGCCGATGTAGGGCCAGAAAGTGGTGCATCATCAGAATGTGGTACGCATACCAAAACGTGACGTGTGTTAGGTCAGAAAATTGTACTTTTGTACTTCAAGTCTTTTAATGAATTCTGAGTGTCATTTAGTGTGATGAAGTGCCATTCGCTTTTCATCAGTCTGGTGGATATATTTCCTGACTCACCTCACATGAGATGATGTCATCAACGTGACTGAGGCGAGTCACCGAAATCTGACACCAAATCAAATGACCCTCCTTCTTGACCTTTCAGGATCCTGCACTTTATGAACCCGAATCAACATGCTGACCTCCCGCTGAACTTCACTGCAGTCCAAAATACCGAAGCACTATCCAACACGCACACAGTATTTCCATTGCACACGTTCAGAATATACCCCATAAAACCAGACAGCATCAGGTGTGAGGATTACTGGAGTTGATCAGGAGTATAGTGCTGACATTGAAGCATGAAATGCGTGTGTGTGTGTGTGTGAGTGTGTGTGTGTGTGTGTGTGTGTGTGTGTGTGTGTGTGTGTGTGTGTGTGTGTGTGTGTGTGTGTGTGTGTGTGTATATATATATATATATATATATATATATATATATATATATATATATATATATATATATATATACATACATCGGAATAATGACATGTTTGCACAACTACAGTATACTGTACAGCATCCCTATTATAAACAAGCAAACCCGAGTGGACTCCACTTGTTGAATTGCTGGGAAGTGCGCGGGTACGTCTGTTTGTAAGAAATGGGCCTGGGAGTCGCAATATAAACACCATGCCACGAAGAGACAGGTAATTACCGTTCATTAAAATAAAAACATAAAGCAGTCACATTTCCGGAAGATCTTTGGCAGATCACTGCCTGAAGCGCAGGAGCTGTTGCTGCTTTTCACGCCCCTTCTGCTTCGGCAGCCTGCGTCTTTAAGAGCTGCGTATGAGAGAGAGTGGACCTGGAGGAGCAGTGACGTGTTTTGGAAATCATTAGCAAGTGAGCCGAGCTGTCCGGGCAGCGCTCTGTGCCGGCTTTACCTCATTGGATAGCGTGGGGCTGGACTGCAATGGCACAGAAGACCTGAACACACACAACCGGACTGTATGGTGGTGGTTTTTTTACGTTTTGTTTAATTGTTTTTTTTGTTGCCTGTACCTTTGTTGTTGCTAAAAAGAGATTTGATATTTACGTGAGAGGATCGTATATTTCGTGCAGATTGCGCATGATGTGTGAAGCACAGAAAGCGTTCTTAAGAAACACTAATACATTGTAATGAATAACAGCCGCTTACTGAATGCCAACTCCTTTTAATGTATTATTATTATTATTATTATTATTAATCTGGTTACTCATCCGATACTCATCCAGTAAGAACAAAGGTGTTTAAAAAACAAGTTAGACTGGAAGGAAGCATTTAAACTGCCAAGAAGATACGTGTACTGACTGTCATACTGAGTACAAACTAAACCGAGTCGCCGCTGCCCTCCTGAAACTGAACCCGAGCGGCACGGAGTCACCGCTGCCCTCCTGAAACTGAACCCGAGCGGCACGGAGTCACCGCTGCCCTCCTGAAACTGTCGAGCGGCACGGAGTCACCGCTGCCCTCCTGAAACTGAGTCGCCGCTGCCCTCCTGAAAGAACCCGAGCGGCACGGAGTCACCGCTGCCCTCCTGAAACTGAACCCGAGCGGCACGGAGTCACCGCTGCCCTCCTGAAACTGAACCCGAGCGGCACGGAGTCACCGCTGCCCTCCTGAAACTGAACCCGAGCGGCACGGAGTCACCGCTGCCCTCCTGAAACTGAACCCGAGCGGCACGGAGTCACCGCTGCCCTCCTGAAACTGAACCCGAGCGGCACGGAGTCACCGCTGCCCTCCTGAAACTGAACCCGAGCGGCACGGAGTCACCGCTGCCCTCCTGAAACTGAACCCGAGCGGCACGGAGTCACCGCTGCCCTCCTGAAACTGAACCCGAGCGGCACGGAGTCACCGCTGCCCTCCTGAAACTGAACCCGAGCGGCACGGAGTCACCGCTGACCTCCTGAAACTGAACCCGAGCGGCACGGAGTCACCGCTGCCCTCCTGAAACTGAACCCGAGCGGCACGGAGTCACCGCTGCCCTCCTGAAACTGAACCCGAGCGGCACGGAGTCACCGCTGCCCTCCTGAAACCGAACCCGAGCGGCACGGAGTCACCGCTGCCCTCCTGAAACCGAACCCGAGCGGCACGGAGTCACCGCTGCCCTCCTGAAACCGAACCCGAGCGGCACGGAGTCACCGCTGCCCTCCTGAAACTGAACCCGAGCGGCACGGAGTCACCGCTGCCCTCCTGAAACTGAACCCGAGCGGCACGGAGTCACCGCTGCCCTCCTGAAACTGAACCCGAGCGGCACGGAGTCACCGCTGCCCTCCTGAAACTGAACCCGAGCGGCACGGAGTCACCGCTGCCCTCCTGAAACTGAACCCGAGCGGCACGGAGTCACCGCTGCCCTCCTGAAACTGAACCCGAGCGGCACGGAGTCACCGCTGCCCTCCTGAAACTGAACCCGAGCGGCACGGAGTCACCGCTGCCCTCCTGAAACTGAACCCGAGCGGCACGGAGTCACCGCTGCCCTCCTGAAACTGAACCCGAGCGGCACGGAGTCACCGCTGCCCTCCTGAAACTGAACCCGAGCGGCACGGAGTCACCGCTGCCCTCCTGAAACTGAACCCGAGCGGCACGGAGTCACCGCTGCCCTCCTGAAACTGAACCCGAGCGGCACGGAGTCACCGCTGCCCTCCTGAGTCACCGCTGCCCTCCTGAAACTGAACCCGAGCGGCACGGAGTCACCGCTGCCCTCCTGGGAACCCGAGCGGCACGGAGTCACCGCTGCCCTCCTGAAACTGAACCCGAGCGGCACGGAGTCACCGCTGCCCTCCTGAAACTGAACCCGAGCGGCACGGAGTCACCGCTGCCCTCCTGAAACTGAACCCGAGCGGCACGGAGTCACCGCTGCCCTCCTGAAACTGAACCCGAGCAGCACGGAGCATTCTATTGCCAGCTTCAAATGGTTATGCTTCGCTTCCTATGAACGGAGCAAGGGGAGCTGGATCTGGGGGATACAACCTAGTGGGCTTTCAGCTAATTATATATACACACATATATATATATATATATATATATATATATATATATATATATATTACACACACACACAAGGAACAATAAACTTTTTTTTAGTGTGGGAACAAAGCAGTTTTGTGGTTACTAAGGGTACTTGATCATTTACTAAAAAGAAAAAAAAAAAAGTTGGAGCCATCAGTAAAAGTTGGGAATTGTATCTGGATCCTTGGCTTCGTTGATGTAGACGCTTACACACGGGACTTTGGCAGTATATAGTTCTGCTTTTTAAGTTTTTGGATTTCTGAACTTGGTCACCTGCACTCTACGGGATTATCTCACCTGCCTGCCCTTTTCATCTTTCCCAAATTAAATTCGCCCGGTGTTGACCCGTGACACTGTGACCGGGTCTCACGAACGCAACCATGCTGCGCAATGGAAACGCACAAGAAAACCCGACCCAGACCGAAGCAGGTGGAAAAGCCCTCGCAGAGCCCGCGACCAGCCCCACGCATTTCCCCCTCCACACCTACCCCAAACTGGAGATCAAAAAGAACGCTGTCACTGACGACTTCAGAGTGTCCAGCCAGGTCCTGGGGCTGGGCATCAATGGCAAAGTGCTGGAGTGCTACTGCAAGAAAACCGGCGAGAAGTGCGCGCTGAAGGTAAGGTAGTGTGCATCTGAGAATGAGACTGTCTGTGTGCTCTACAGGCTCCAAGGCAATGCTTACCAGCCAGGGGCTGTTTGCATAAGACCCTGAAGGGTTCGTACCACTTTACATGAAGTGACTGCAACATAGCAGGTACTTAGTAAAGCCATGTGTACTTACACACAGCTCCAATGTTATTATTCAGAGTTACAGACAGCTATATGTAAGTACACGTCTATACAATGTTTCCCTGAATAGGATATTGTCTTCAATATACAATGTTTCTCTTAACTAGGGTATTGTCTTTAGTATACAATGTTTCTCTTAACTAGGGTATTGTCTTCAATATACAATGTTTCTCTTAACTAGGGTATTGTCTTCAGTATACAATGTTTCTCTTAACTAGGGTGTTGTCGCCAATGTGTTCAGCTGCTTTTTGCAACACCCTGAAACTCCAGATTCAGTTAAAGGGAACGCTTCTTTCACTGTAAGTGCATGGAGGTGGATGCTAAGGGACTGCTGGCAGGGCAGCTTCACCAGGATCATCACACAGTGTGCTTTGTTTTAATGAAATGGACACAGCGAGATTCTGCTGAGGGATAAAGAAGTGTCCCCCAGTCGATGTACCTGACTGACAGGCCTGCCCAGCGTGGAGTCTACAGTGCTTTCCTCCTCTGTGACAGGCCTGCCCAGCGTGGAGTCTACAGTGCTTTCCTCCTCTGTGACAGGCCTGCCCAGCGTGGAGTCTACAGTGCTTTCCTCCTCTGTGACAGGCCTGCCCAGCGTGGAGTCTACAGTGCTTTCCTCCTCTGTGACAGGCCTGCCCAGCGTGGAGTCTACAGTGCTTTCCTCCTCTGTGACAGGCCTGCCCAGCGTGGAGTCTACAGTGCTTTCCTCCTCTGTGACAGGCCTGCCCAGCGTGGAGTCTACAGTGCTTTCCTCCTCTGTGACAGGCCTGCCCAGCGTGGAGTCTACAGTGCTTTCCTCCTCTGTGACAGGCCTGCCCAGCGTGGAGTCTACAGTGCTTTCCTCCTCTGTGACAGGCCTGCCCAGCGTGGAGTCTACAGTGCTTTCCTCCTCTGTGACAGGCCTGCCCAGCGTGGAGTCTACAGTGCTTTCCTCCTCTGTGACAGGCCTGCCCAGGATGTGAGTGTGCAGACGCGCACACACACACACACACACACACACACACACACACACACACACACACACACACATCAGCTTCCTGGAAATGCTGTGCGTGGCCCATGGCTGGAGCAGGTGTCTGCTGAGATAAGTACCTCGACACATCTGATCTTCTTAGAATGATCTCAGAGTATTATTACTGGCTGATCAGCAAAACCACTCCGAGGCATGTTTCAGAAATAGGGTACAGAGTCCTGGCTGTGCAGCAGCATTACGCACAGACACAAGAACTATGGACGTGTTTCCAAAGCATTTCCTCCGTTCATGAAAAATCATGTTAATGTTACAAAATAAAAAAAAAATAAACACCTTTCTTCCTTGAAAGAGCTTGAGATATAGACCGTGTTTGTCTTGTTCTAGTTTTGCAGAATGAACCAGTGTTTTATGGTCCATAGAGTTCTGCTGTCGCTGCTGTGCCCGACACTTGCAATGTGGCAGCTTCCTGCACTGTGCTGAGGAGTGATTCGGAAGCGATTTCATTCCCGGCACTGCGGTGGTAATATTGTTTTATTTAGGAAATACAGTAACGCTTGTTAATCCACAATTTCTGAATATTGCCTTCATAAATTGTTTTCTCCAAAAAAAAAGAAAATACATTGAAGCATTTGAAAACCCAAGAACATTTCAAGTTGCATTTGTTTTTTAATAAGAAGAAAGATGAGGCTATCTAAAGCCATGATCGGTGACCTAGAGCCAGGAGAGGAAATCTAGAGCAAGTAGAGGTTATCTAGAGCCAGGAGAGGTTATCTAAAAGAATGAACCCATTCAGTTAAACACACTGCAAAGAACGAACCCAATCAGTTAAACACATTGCAATGAACGAACCCAATCAGTTAAACACACTGCAAAGAATGAACCCAATCAGTTAAACACATTGCAAAGAATGAACCCAATCAGTTAAACACATTGCAAAGAATGAACCCAATCAGTTAAACACATTGCAAAGAATGAACCCAATCAGTTAAACACATTGCAAAGAATGAACCCAATCAGTTAAACACACTGCAAAGAATGAACCCAACCAGTTAAACACACTGCAAAGAATGAACCCAATCAGTTAAACACATTGCAAAGAATGCAACAATGATTATACCAAGAGAGGCACGCCCCTCCCCCCAAATGAAATGAGATTAATATATGAGTGAAGGGAATGAGCTTGCCAGGTTTATTTAGTATAAAGGAGATGGAAGAGCTGTCTGCTGGTCCTGCCACGCTCCTTTTTAATTAATTATTTAATATATATCCTAATAGATGGCCGGACGCGCTATAGCCATGATTCACAATGTTTGGAGGAAGTCCGTGACTTCATCTGGAAACCTAATTGAATGACTTCCTGGACTCAGATACTCAGCCAAGCACCCTCACCCCTGTGCAGACGCGCTGGCTCAGATTCGTCAAAGTGTTTATGCCACAGCACGCTTTGCACCGAAGCAAAATCAAACTGAATGTCACCCATCTAGGAGAGGAAACAAGAACTACGGAACACTCTCACCTGTCAGACAAAAAGGTACCGGATTTGGGCTCCAGTGCGATCCGGCACAAATGAACCCTTGTCAAGACGTGTCCTACTGATGCCTTTGCACCAGTGTGGAATTCAGGATCTGACACGGGCTCCAGTTTCAGCTCAAGAAAAGTACAGCCTCATATGTTTTTGGTTTTTGTTTGTAGTGAAACTGAAATGGCTCTGTGCCGCTAGTGTTGTGGCTAGAAGTATCTGGACACATGTCTGAGGGCCTGTCCAGCAGATTGGTGCTATCCTCCTCCCTTCCTGGCACACAGTGGCTGGTGCCCTCACGAGAAAAAGCTGCCAGCTTGCTCTTGCCAATTTGAGACGAGTAGCAAGGAGACACATCTAGAAAGTCGCAGTAAGGACTCCAGCCACGTTTGCACTAGAATACCACAGTTTATCATAGCATAGCAGGGTGTAGTAAAGCATTGGCAAGCACTGTAAAGCACAGAGAGGTTTTGTAAAGCATATTTCGAAACTATGGTAAAGGCAGGTGGCACACTGACGAATGCTGTCAGCTGTGACTTTAGTGCAAACAGTAATATGAAGCTAGCTATGGACTTTAGTGAAAGTTGTTGCTTGGCAGAAGCAGTTGAGTGTCTGGGGTTGGGTGCAGTGAGGCTCACAGTGAGTTTGGTGATTGATGCTACCTGGCTCAGCTGGTCCTTCCAGTTTCTGTGTGTTTCGTAGTTCACAAATCCTCTGGTTCAAGTTCTGCTTTTTAACCCATTCAAGCCCAGTCTCCATTGTAAAAGTGTCCTATAGTAAAAGCATAGCAAAGTGTACTAAATCACAGAGAGAGGTAGGATAAAGCATATTAATAAACATGGCAAACCAGGATAAACTATGATAAATGCATAGTTTAGCCATGGGAAAATCATGGCGGAAAACTGCAAATATACCATGCAGAAATACAGTGGTGAACTCTTGTAAGGATTCCACTGTGCTGTAGTGATAAGGCATGACTAATTTACTAAGGTAAACGAATGCTACTATAAACCACACGTCATCTCTATAAATACACCTCTGTCATATTTTACTTCAGTTACATTTGTTTTCACATTGGGGCTAGATTCTCAAAGCTCTTTACTCCAAACCAGAACTGAACGACTCAGACATTTCATTTAGGGGGTTGTAAAAAGTCTTTGTTGGCTCACTCACTGAGTCCCTGTGTGACCCTGAGCAAGTCACTGAACCTCCTTGAGCTCCGTCTTTCAGGTGAGACGTTGCTGGAAGTGACTCTGCAGCTGATGCATAGTTCAACACCCTAGCCTCTGTGCGTCACCTTGGATAAAGGCATCTGCTAAATAAACTAAACATTATTATTATTATTATTATTATTATTATTATGAATTATAATAATAATAATAATAATAATAATAATAATAATAATAATAGTCAAGTATAATTGTGTTGACGGAAATACCCAACACAATGTTGAGCACAGAAGTGGCACGCAACACAGACCCAACCGCAGCCCAGAGCGAAGTCTGGAAAGACAAGATTACTGTTTCATAATCTCATCTACCAGGCCGCTGCGGGCAGGAAACGCGTGTTTGAAAGGAGAGACTCTGACACTTTAGGTTAAAGTGCCTATTCTATAAATAGCTCCATTATATGTGCTGCGCCGAGTCATAACATTCGTTTTATTAAAAACACGAGCGAGACGTTGTCAAGCAAGAACCAGTTCTTTGAGGAATGCACCAGGGGGAAGGTCACCTGCGAGCTGCTCTCAGGATAGTACAGATCAAGGAGTTATAAAGAACTCTGATAGGCACAGACTGGCACAACTCTTATAAGTTTGCCACAGGATTTTTGCCGTTTCCCCCATGCTTGTGTTGTCCTGTGCGTTCCCCAGAGTTTACCCTGGTTTGCTGTGTTTGTTAATATACTTTAGCACACCTCACTGTTCTTTGCAGTGCTTGTCTATGTAGTCTGTTCTGTAGATCATACCAGACGTACACTTATGATCTAAAGGTATCAGTTTGGTTGGATTGGCCTGATGATTCAGTTCCTCAAACAGGATTCTGTGAGTGACCCCAGTGTGCAGAATGCTGTCACCCATTGACAGAATGACCTTTCTCACGGCAATGCCGCTCCCCTGTTCTGTGTGGGCTACAGAGCAGCAATGGATTATTGTAATCTCATTGTGAAGCAGCAGCAGCATCAGCAGCAGCAGCCTGGTCATGGTGTCAGGGCTAGTGGAAAGTGTGGGTGCATCAGCGCTGTCTGCTGGTGTCTGTGGCATTCACACCCCCACACAGGGGCTGTGAGAACCAGGGTTAGTGGAAGAGACACAATCAGCAGAGCCCTTCTTAAGTCTTATGGTATATTATATTTATACAAGATGTGTGTAGCCCCATGTAAACGCCCGGCGTTACCTCCTGAACCCCTCAATATAATACAATGTGTGCAGGTAGTCTTTTGGGTTTTTTTTGCATATGAGTTTACAGTATCTGGCTGTACAAAACCCTGTTGCATTTACAAATACACAGCCAGGGTGGGGGGCAATTCCTTTTTAAAATCAATTTCAATTCCAATTCCAAGTTCTTTTGATCAATTCCAATTCCAAGTTCTTTTGATCAATTCCAATTCCAAGTTCTTTTGATCAATTCCAATTCCAAGTTCTTTTAATCAATTCCAATTCCAAGTTCTTTAAAGGAATTGACCCCAACCTGGTACACAGCCCAAGGAGAGCCAGCAAAGAGGGAACATACAAAGTGTGCTCTTTTATAATAGATGAGAGGATGAGACAGAGCCTTCGGGAAACGACAGGGAAGCTCCTATTGGAACAGGTGGACGTCTGGACATAACAAGACAGCAACAAACCCGTCCTGGTTTAATGAGGAGGCTCAAAGCAATGGGATCAGTCTAAGAGACACAGTCTTCAACACTTTAATCAGCTGTGTTACACTTCAACACAGTACGGCGTGTTCATCGCTGTGCTACTCACAGGAAACCGAAAAGACACACAAGGGAATAACGTGTAATGACTTGCAGTAATCCAGAAGGACGTGTACAGCTCAGTGTTTAAATCAAGCCCATCAACAAATACAATATGTAGAGCAGGGCTTTCAGGTCTTCACTGTAGGAGTAGAAGAAGGGGAAGCGCATTCTGGAAATCCCAATCTTACATTTTAACAGAAGAGATCAACGATGAGAAGGAACACCAAACTACATGTGTTTATTTTGTTACCGTACAAGATGATATCCTGTTCTAGACACATAACTGCCCAAAACCAGCACTCTGCTCCTGGATAATCCAATTCCCGGGACCTGTCAGCGGATCTCTTGCAGTGTAATGCCTGGCTAATCGGATCAGGCTGAGGGAACAGGTGTGCCGTGTACCCATCAGTGACAGACCGCAGGCCAGCCCCACTGAGCTGGAGAAGGGGCTGCTGCAGTATGAAGCTGAGGGAACACCACGCTACGCATTCAGGAACAGCAGCTTGAAACCTGCTTCCAGGAGACCACCGGGAGACCTAGTCTGAGCAGCTTTGCTGTATCAAACCCCACCTCTCCCCTGGTGTGCCGTGCAGTGACCTGAAATCTACTTTCTTGAAACCAAGTTCCAAGCCACAAAGTGACTAAAGCTAAGGGTTACAATTTTAGAAAAGCAAACTTTGTGTTCCCTGAGCTTTACAGGGCCCTTACAAAGGTTTATAATGCACTCTGAGTCAGCTGGAGAGAGGTTTACTGTGACAAATTGTGTGTAACAGTGTGACCCTGCACACTGCAAATTGAATGGTTTAATTGTTCATTTTCTCTTGTGTGTTTGTGAAGCGTTTTGGGATGCTTGTGGTGAAAGGCGCTGTAGGAATATGCATGGTTGTTCCTGTCCTGCCTCCTTGCCGGGTGACACAGTAAAGGCTGGAGAGGCCGACGTAGCTTCCAGGAATTCTCTGTAGAGAGACACTGGAATTCAGAACCTGATTCTATTCCTAGAACACAGAATGTACTCCATCTGCCTCTCGTTGCCCCCCATCAATTACACCGACAGGACCGCAAGAGCAGACAGCTGTGCCTGGGGGAAATGTCTTCATCTAGGGTGGGGAAGCTAAAAAAAAGGAGGGGGAGGGGGGGGGACACGACTGGAGGTCTCAGCCAGTGGAACTAATGAAAACTGACGCTCTACTGCAAAGGGTTTTGCTTAATATTCAAGGGGGCACCCTTATAACCCTTTCCCTCTGTATTTCTGTATGGTATATCTGCAGTTTTCCCATGGTTTAACTAAGTGTTTACCACAGTTTACCACATAGTTTACAATGCTTGCCCATGCTGTACCATGCGGTCGCTGTGCTTTAGTACACTGTGCTGTGCTTTTGCTGCAGGAATCTTTTATAAGGGTGACCAGGCTTTCGTTTACACAGGTTAAGGCAGTTCTGCAGTCTTCATTAGTCAAGCTGTGGGATGTTTAATTTCGATACTGATGCTGCTCTTCTGCTAGATATGAAACCCTTTCTATCTCCCCTTGCCTCACTCTAGAGCTGTTCAAAGTGTAAAGGGCTGGAGGGGGAGGCAGGGTGCGACCCGGCAGTCCTAGAGAATCCAAGAGAGACTCTTTACCACTGGACAAAAGAGCCACGTACCAGAGCCTGTAACCTCATCTCACCAGTAGGGGTCAGAGTGCTTCACACGGGTCATAAAAATAGCTGTGCTGAATATATGCCCTTAAGAGTTTCACATTATGGTTACATTTCGACTTCCATAGCATAACCAATAGCCTTCCAAAATACAGAGACTGTACACTAGTTACCGTTTACTAATATTCACAACTGAAAAAGCACACAAATATTGTGAGGATGGAACTCCATACTTTTAACAAGATGTATTTAAAGAGATGTTCCTTCCAGACAATGTAATTAAATCTGCAAGTCCATACAAAGTTAAATGCTGTGCATTTTGGTGTCGTGTCTCTGAATCACTCCCTCCCTGCAGATCCTGCACGACAGCCCGAAGGCTCGGCGCGAGGTGGAGCTGCACTGGAGAGTGTCCGGCGGGCCCCACGTGGTGAGGATCATCAGCCTGTACGAAAACATGCACCACGGCAACAAGTGCCTCCTCATCGTCATGGAGTGGTAGGTGCAGCGGGGAGTGTCACCTTACACTCCCCTTCACAAGAGTGCCATCTTACACTCCCCTTCACAAGAGTGCCATCTTACACTCCCCTTCACAAGAGTGCCATCTTACACTCCCCTTCACAAGAGTGCCATCTTACACTCCCCTTCACAAGAGTGTCACCTTACACTCCCCTTCACAAGAGTGCCATCTTACACTCCCCTTCACAAGAGTGTCACCTTACACTCCCCTTCACAAGAGTGTCACCTTACACTCCCCTTCACAAGAGTGTCATCTTACACTCCCCTTCACAAGAGTGTCATCTTACACTCCCCTTCACAAGAGTGTCACCTTACACTCCCCTTCACAAGAGTGTCACCTTACACTCCCCTTCACAAGAGTGTCACCTTACACTCCCCTTCACAGAGTGTCAAGCTTTACCCATGCGTATCCCAGGTACAGTGTCACCCCCCTTTACCCATGCGTATCCCAGGTACAGTCTTACACTCCCCTTCACAAGAGTGTCACCTTACACTCCCCTTCACAAGAGTGTCACCTTACACTCCCCTTCACAAGAGAATCACCTTACCCTTCGCACCCCTCTTCACAAGAG